>NC_053433.1:55100388-55369556 GCF_007990345.1 Gossypium hirsutum | reverse complement strand
GTATAGGTACTTAGAAATGTTGAATGTATACTAAATATGTTTATGAATGTGTAAATTCAAGCTTCGATTTAGTCGAATTGCATGTGAATTTAGTCAATAGGACTTATGTGAGAAAATTTTAAATGTGATAGGTCAATGTGTGAGGACCTATTAGTGCATGTGGACAAAGGGGGGACTTGCATGTCAAATTTCCCCCCCTAATGAGTAGTGGCCGGCCATGACAAGGAATGATGGGCAAAACATGTCATGAAACATGTTTTGTTAATGGAAGAATAAAATAAGGAGTATGGGTAATAAAGAAATGGAAACAAAAGAAAAAAAATGTGTGGTTGCCCCCCATTGCCGTGAGCTAAAGAGAAGAAAGGAGAAAAATTTGTGTTCATCCTTTCTCACCTTCATTTAGCCTAAATTAGAAAGAAAAACAAAGAAAAAAAAATTTCTCATCCTTTGGTTCATCCTTGGCCAAAAATTTTAGGAGAAAGAAGAAGAAAGGTGAAGAGATTCGGCCATGCATGTAGCTAGGCTAAGGTATGTTTGATGATGTTCCATGAGATGCATGCATGTTTTAGTTATTAGCTTGAGTTCTACCTAGCCCATGGTCTAAATCTTGCTATGTGATGGAAATGGCACTTGACCATGGATGCATCATTCTTGGTTGATGTTTGATGTTTGGTGATGAGGCATGAGGATGAGTTAAGATTCGGCCTGGGTGAGGTTGTGTTAATGCCATTGCAGCAAAATATGAAGCTTGTAATGATGCATGTGATGATGGCTTGAATGATTCTTGGAACCTCCTTTTTAGCATTTTTGTGTGAGCACATATGCGCATTGGTTGCTAAATGGAGAAGAATCGGCTAGCAAGATGTGTGCTAAGGCCGAATGTACTTTGCATGTTAATGAGCAATGCATGTGTTAAATTGATGAAAAGGGGGAGGATGCTTTACTAGTGTGTATATGTGTGTATTAAGTGTGAAATCGACCCAAAAATAGACATGCATATTCGGCCAAGGGGAAAGAAATTAGCTAATATGTTGTGTTGATGCATGATTTTTGCATGTATGAGACTTTAATGTCTAATGTATAAATATGGGCTAAGTGCCTTGTGTTCATCTTTTTGATGCCTAAATGATGAAATCAATTTATTTGTTTAATTAAGCTCAAGAGCAAAGGGGAAATAAATCCGATAAAGGGAAGGAAAAGTGGTTGAATAGCTAGCGGAATCGTTCGACAACACCCGAGGTAAGTTCTTGAGTAAGAGAGCTTAAATTACGATGTGATTAAATCATGCTCTATGTGTGGCTATTGACCGAATGTGCAAGGACGATATGTGCCTTGTGTTTGAGTTTCGCAAATGAAAATGAAATATGAATGTGCATGATTAATTGAATGCTGTCCGGGCTAAGTCCCGAAGGCTTTGTGCTAAGTGAATATATCCGGACTAAGATCCGAAGGCATTTGTGCGAGATACAATTCCGGGTTAAGCCCCGAAGGCATTTGTGCGAGAATACAAATTCCGGGTTAAGCCCCGAAGGCCTTTGTGCGAGATACTAAATCCGGGTTAAGTCCTGAAGGCATTCGTGCGAGTTGTTAAATCCGGGTTATGTCCCGAAGGCATTGTGTGAGTTACTAAAACCGGGCTATGTCCCGAAGGCATTTGAACGAGGAGCTATATCCGGTTAAATCCGAAGGTACGTGATTTGGTAATGAATGAGCTTGCTGTGAAATTCCAGCGAATACTCGAAAAACATCCCAATATGGGATATGTTACGTATGTGTTGAATTTAATCGAGCCCTTACAAATAAATGTTCGCTCAGTTGATAAACGAGCTACCGGCCTTCGGCTAAGTTAGTTTATTGTGTATGTACATAAGGGTTGTTAATGTTGTGAAGCAAGTTTGATATCGGTAAATTGCGTATTATGAAATATTCCGTTTAGCTAAATGTGTGCTATTCTTTGTGATGCTGGAATTCCTTGCTCAAACTTACTAAGCATAAATTGCTTACTCGTTACATTGCTCCTCTGTTTTATAGATTTTTGGTTCTCCAGCTATCGGACTCGGGATCTGGAAGTCGAAGTCGCCCACACTTCAAGGCTCTTTTGGGTACTATTTGTTGAATTTTGATATGGCATGTATAGGACTACCCATTGTTGTTTTCGAGTACTTTATGAAATGTATAAGTTACAGCCATGCGAAAATGGCTTGTAGAAGTGGAGTATGGCATTAGACCATTCGTGTTATGAATGTATAAATGGTTTCATGATGTAACTATATTGGAATGGAAGTGTTGAGCAAATGATCAGCCATTGGAATGGCTAAGTATGATCATATGTGGGCATATGTATGACAAGGCCCTAGTTGGTCCATGAACCCCGAAAATAGGTAAGGTTTACTTTGAAACAGAGGCTGACAGCAGCAGTGGTGTGGATTGGAAAAATCACAAGAATTCGTAGGAGTGGAATTAAATAGTGAATAAATTATGTAATCGAACCTTGATGAATCTACTTTCATATGAAAGTAACGAAACAATCATATGAACAGTACAGTAAGAGATATTCAGGTTCTGGTGGAACAGGGCCAGAACAGTTTCTGGATTCCCTGTTCCGACTTTGGAAATTCACTATAAATTGACCAGAGATAATTAGGGGTCATACCATATATGTATGGATTCCTCTCTGAGTCTAGTTTCCATAGAAACAAACGGCATCAGTATTGAAGCTCTGTGCAGAGAGATATCTAAGTCGTAATGGGAAAAGGTCAGTGTAGTCAACCCCTGTAACATGGGAGACTTTGACTAATAAACTGTACTAATTGGCCTGACCAAAATTCTAGAAAAAATACATAGGTGGGGAAATGAGTCTAGTTTCAGGGAAAAATCACAAAACTGATTTTCGAGTTGTGAAACTCAAGATATGATTTTTGAAGCGACTAGTACTCAGACTGGGCAGTGTCTGGAAATTTTTTCAAGTTTGTTAACATCTCGTGTCCGACTCCGGTGTCGGTCTCGGGTTCGGGTGTTACATTAAATTGGTATCAGAGCCAGGTTTAGTCGATTCTAGGACTACCGTAATGTGTTGGGTCTAGCTATACATGCCATTTTATGTGATTACTTGATAGTGTGGTGATTTCTGACAATTGTAAATGTGTTTATGGTAATGGATCCCGGTCGTGACCGAGAGGTAGCTGATGATCTTGAGAGTGTAGCGCCTGCTCCCGCACAAGGGACAGTGCCGGCAGACTCTCAACCTAATGCTAGTAATCCGAATGATGAACCTAGACAAGCATTCTATAGCGTGATGAATGATTGGTTCAACCAATACATTCGAACTAATATGGCTGTTCCACAACCTCCATTCCCGACAAATACTACCCCCGCACCTACAATACCACCGGTAACGGACCAAATAAGGTCAAATAAGCCCCCAGTTGACAGAATCCGAAAACATGGGCTACTGAATTTAAGGCTATGGATAGCGATGATGCCGAGCAAGCTGAATTTTGGCTGGACAACACTATCCGGGTACTCGATGAGCTATCTTGTACACCCGATGAATGCCTAAAGTGTGCTATCTCCTTGCTACGTGATTTTGCCTACTATTGGTGGAGTACTCTGACTTCTATTGTGCCCCGAGAGCAAGTAACTTGGGAGTTTTTCCAAACTGAGTTTCGGAAAAGTATATCAGTCAGAGATTTGTTGATCAAAAACGGAAGGAATTTCTTGAGCTTAAGCAAGGCTCCATGTCGGTTACTGATTACGAGCGAAAATTTGTTAGACTTAGCAAATACGCTCGGGAATGTGTTTCGTCCGAAGCTATTATGTGTAAACGCTTCGAGGATGGGCTGAATGAAGATATAAAAATGTTCGTTGGCGTTCTTGAAATACGAGAGTTCGTGGTACTTGTTGAACGAGCTTGTAAAGCCGAAGAGCTTAGAAAAGAAAAGCAAAGAGTTGATGAGGGAACTGGAGAGTTTCGTAAAGATCCTCGGGAAGTCTCTTCAACAGACATCGAAGAGATTTCGAGATGATGCGGGCCAGTTTAGAGGCACTTCGGGCCTTTTTGGACGAGATCGTGATCGACCCCCTGTGGGTACACGAGGCACTTCGGTCGCCAGTGTTGGGAATGAACGTCGAGATAGAACGAAATGTCGATATTGCGGTAAATGGCATTCGGGGAGTTGTAGATTCCCTGACCGCTCCTGTTACAAGTGCGGATCAGTTGACCACTTCATTAAAGATTGCCCGAGGTTGTTTGAACAGAATGAAAATCAGAGTGGGAAACCGGGTGCTACCACTGCTCGAGGTAGACCATCTGGAAATACGGGCAATGCTAGTGGTGGTCAGAGAGGTTCTAGAGGTGATATAACCAGATCCGAAGCTCGTGCGCCTGCTAGAGCTTATGCTATACGTGCCCGCGAGGATGCTTCTTCGCCTGATGTTATTACCGGTACATTCACTCTCTTTGATACTAATGTAATTGCTTTGATTGACCCCGGTTCTACTCATTCTTACATATGTGAAACCTTAGCATCCAGTAAGACTTTACCTATTGAGTCTACTGAGTTCGTAATTCGGGTGTCAAATCCCTTGGGTCGTTACATGCTTGTCGACAAAGTGTGTAAGAAATGTCCCCTGGAAATTCGAGGTTCCTGTTTTCCGGCGGACTTGATGCTTTTGCCGTTTGATGAATTTGATGTTATCCTTGGTTTGGATTGGTTGACCGCGCATGATGCGATTGTGAATTGCAAGAGCAAGACTATTGATTTGAGGTGCGCAAATAACGAAGTAGTCCGAATTGAGTCTGCGGACTTGGAGGGGATGCCAGCTGTAATATCAGCAATGTTGGCACAGAAATATATAAGAAAAGGGTGCGAAGCATACCTTGCGTATGTACTTGGTGACAAAGAATTAGAAAAGAAACCCGAATCTGTGCCGGTGGTTTGTGAATACCCGGATGTTTTTCCGGAAGAATTGCCGGGTTTACCACCTGTTCGGGAGATAGAGTTTGGTATTGAGCTTGCACCTAGGACTACGCCGATTTCGATAGCCCCATATCGTATGGCACCAACCGAGTTAAAAGAGTTAAAAGCTCAGTTGCAAGAATTGACGGATAGAGGTTTGCGCGACCAAGCTTCTCACCTTGGGGTGCACCAGTATTGTTCGTGAAAAAGAAGGACGGAACCATGAGGTTGTGTATTGACTATCGTCAACTGAATAAAGTGACGATAAAGAATAAATATTCGTTGCCGCGCATCGATGATTTGTTCGACCAACTGAAGGGAGCCACAGTGTTCTCAAAATAGATTTGAGATCGGGCTATTATCAGTTGCGAATTCGAGAATCGGACATACCAAAAACTGCCTTCAGAACGAGATATGGTCACTATGAATTCTTAGTGATGCCGTTTGGGCTCACTAATGCCCCTTGCGGTATTTATGGATTTGATGAATCGGATCTTCAGACCATATTTGGATCGGTTCGTAGTTGTGTTCATTGATGACATTTTGGTCTATTCAAGAGATGAGACCGAACATGCTGAGCATCTGAGGCTAGTGCTGCAATTTTTGCGGGAGAAGCAGTTATATGCTAAGTTCAGTAAGTGTGAGTTCTGGTTAAGAGAGGTTAGCTTCTTGGGTCATGTGGTATCCGCGTCGGGTATTCGAGTTGACCCGAACAAAATTTCAGCCATACTTGACTGAAAACCTCCGAGAAATATTACTGAGGTTCGGAGCTTTTTGGTGCTCGCCGGTTATTACCGACGATTTGTCAAAGGTTTCTCGATGATAGCCACACCAATGACGAAGCTACTTCAAAAGGACGTTAAGTTCGAATGGACGGAGAAGTGTCAGAAAAGTTTTGATCAACTGAAAACTCACTTGACTGAAGCTCCAATTTTAGTGCAACCCGAATCGGGTAAAGAGTTTGTCATTTATAGTGACGCATCCCTACTTGGGTTGGGTTGCGTATTGATGCAAGACGGTCGAGTCGTGGCCTATGCGTCGAGACAATTGAAGCCACACGAGAGGAATTATCCGACCCATGATCTCGAACTAGCTGCCATCGTGTTTGCTTTAAAAATATGGCGACATTATCTGTTTGGTGAGAAGTGTCATGTATTTTCGGATCACAAAAGTCTCAAATATTTGATGACTCAACGAGACTTGAATCTGCGACAAAGACGTTGGCTTGAGTTGTTGAAAGATTACGAGCTTGTCATTGATTACCACCCGGGAAAGGCTAACGTGGTTGCGGACGCCTTAAGCCGGAAGTCATTGTTTGCTTTACGAGCGATGAACGTGCATTTGTCTGTTCTACCAGACAGTGTGTTAGTAGCTGAATTAAAAGCTAAACCATTATTGACTCACCAAATTCGTGAAGCTCCGAAAGTCGATGATGAATTGGTTGCAAAACAGGCTAAGTGTTTCCGAACGAGGAATCGGAGTTTCAAATTGATGATGATGATTGTTTGAGGTTCAGAAATCGTTTGTGTGTTCCAAGGAATTCGGAACTCATTTCGATGATTCTGAACGAAGCCCATTGTAGCCAAATGTCAATTCACCCGGGGAGTACGAAAATGTACAACGATTTGAAACGTCAATTTTGGTGGCATGGTATGAAACGGGACATCTCCGACTTTGTTTCGAGATGTTTAATATGTCAACAAGTGAAAGCGGAACATCAAGTGCCTTCAGGATTACTCCAGCCGATCATGATACCCGAGTGGAAATGGGATCGAGTCACAATGGACTTTGTGTCCGGACTGCCCTTGTCAGCAAGTAAGAAGGATGCGATATGGGTTGTTGTTGATAGACTGACTAAGTCGGCTCATTTCATCCCCGTACGTACGGATTTTTAATTGGAGAAACTAGCTGAATTGTACGTTTATCAAATTGTGAGATTACACGGGGTACCTGTTTCTATCGTGTCGGATAGAGATCCGAGATTCACCTCACGATTTTGGAAGAAATTGCAAGAAGCTCTGGGTACCAAGCTGCAGTTTAGCTCTGCTTTTCACCCCCAAACCGATGGTCAATCCGAGCGGATAATTCAGATACTTGAGGATATGTTGAGATGTTGCATCCTCGAGTTCAGTAGTTCATGGGAACGGTATTTACCTTTGATTGAATTCGCTTACAACAATAGTTTTCAATCAAGTATTAAGATGGCACCTTACGAGGCTTTGTACGGTCGTAAATGCCGTACACCATTGTTTTGGACCGAGCTCGGTGAAAGTAAAATTTTCGGAGTTGATTTGATTAGAGATGCTGAACAGAAAGTAAAGGTAATCCGTGAAAGTCTGAAGGTAGCCACAGATCGTCAGAAGTCGTACGCGGATTTGAAACGAAAAGACATCGAGTATCAGGTGGGAGACAAAGTGTTCCTTAAGGTTTCACCTTGGAAAAAGATACTCAGGTTTGGCCGTAAGGGCAAGTTGAGCCCGAGATTCATTGGGCCGTACGAAATCTCCGAACGAGTTGGTCCGGTTGCGTATAGATTGATTTTGCCCCGGAGCTTGAAAAGATTCATGACGTCTTTCATGTTTCGATGCTTCGACGCTATCGATCTGATCCATCGCACATAATTAGCCCATCAGAGGTTGAAATTCAAGTCGACATGAGCTATGAAGAAGAACCGATGCGTATCCTAGCTCGTGAAGTGAAGGAGTTGCGAAACAAAAGAGTTCCGCTAGTAAAGGTGTTATGGCTCAAACACGGGATCGAGGAAGCTACTTGGGAGACCGAGAGCTCGATGAAAGAACGATACCCAAACCTATTTACCGGTAAGATTTTCGGGGACGAAAATTTCTTAAGTGGGGAGAGTTGTGACAGCCCAAAGTTGACCCTAGTCGGGAAGTGGTTTCGGGACCGCTAAACCGAGTCACCGAAATGTTGAATGTGATATTTATTGTCTAGAATATGTAATTATGAATGTGTGAAAATTTCAAGCTTCGATTTAGTCGATTGCATGTGAATTTAGTCAATAGGACTTATGTGAGAAAATTTTAAAATGTGATAGGTCAATGTGTGAGGACCTATTAGTGCATGTGGACAAAGGGGGACTTGCATGTCAAATTTCCCCCCCCTAATGAGTAGTGGCCGGCCATGACAAGGAATGATGGGCAAAACATGTCATGAAACATGTTTTGTTAATGGAAGAATAAAATAAGGAGTATGGGTAATAAAGAAATGGAAACAAAAGAAAAAAAATGTGTGGTTGCCCCCCCATTGCCGTGAGCTAAAGAGAAGAAAGGAGAAAAATTTGTGTTCATCCTTTCTCACCTTCATTTAGCCTAAATTAGAAAGAAAAACAAAGAAAAAAAATTTCTCATCCTTTGGTTCATCCTTGGCCAAAAATTTTAAGGAGGAAAGAAGAAGAAAGGTGAAGAGATTCGGCCATGCATGTAGCTAGGCTAAGGTATGTTTGATGATGTTCCATGAGATGTATGCATGTTTTAGTTATTAGCTTGAGTTCTACCTAGCCCATGGTCTAAATCTTGCTATGTGATGGAAATGGCACTTGACCATGGATGCATCATTCTTGGTTGATGTTTGATGTTGTGGTGATGAGGCATGAGGATGAGTTAAGATTCGGCCTGGGTGGAGGTTGTGTTAATGCCATTGCATGCAAAATATGAAGCTTGTTAATGATGCATGTGATGATGGCTTGATGATTCTTGAACCTCCTTTTTAGCATTTTTGTGTGAGCATATATGCGCATTGGTTGCTAAATGGAGAAGAATCGGCTAGCAAGATGTGTGCTAAGGCCGAATGTAACTTTGCATGTTAATGAGCAATGCATGTGTTAAATTGATGAAAAGGGGGAGGATGCTTTACTAGTGTGTATATGTGTGTATTAAGTGTTGAAATCGACCCCAAAAATAGACATGCATATTCGGCCAAGGGGAAAGAAATTAGCTAATATGTTGTGTTGATGCATGATTTTTGCATGTATGAGACTTTAATGTCTAATGTATAAATATGGGCTAAGTGCCTTGTGTTCATCTTTTTGATGCCTAAATGATGAAATCAATTTATTTGTTTAATTAAGCTCAAGAGCAAAGGGGAAATAAATCCGATAAAGGGAAGGAAAAAGTGGTTGAATAGCTAGCGGAATCGTTCGACAACACCCGAGGTAAGTTCTTGAGTAAGAGAGCTTAAATTACGATGTGATTAAATCATGCTCTATGTGTGGCTATTGAGCCGAATGTGCAAGGACGATATGTGCCTTGTGTTTGAGTTTCGCAAATGAAAATGAAATATGAATGTGCATGATTAATTGAATGCTGTCCGGGCTAAGTCCCGAAGGCTTTGTGCTAAGTGAATATATCCGGACTAAGATCCGAAGGCATTTGTGCGAGATACAAATTCCGGGTTAAGCCCCGAAGGCATTTGTGCGAGATACAAATTCCGGGTTAAGCCCCGAAGGCCTTTGTGCGAGATACTAAATCCGGGTTAAGTCCTGAAGGCATTCGTGCGAGTTGTTAAATCCGGGTTATGTCCCGAAGGCATTGTGTGAGTTACTAAAACCGGGCTATGTCCCGAAGGCATTTGAACGAGGAGCTATATCCGGTTAAATCCCGAAGGTACGTGATTTGGTAATGAATGAGCTTGCTGTGAAATTCCAGCGAATACTCGAAAAACATCCCAATATGGGGATATGTTACGTATGTGTTGAATTTAATCGAGCCCTTACAAATAAATGTTCGCTCAGTTGATAAACGAGCTACCGGCCTTCGGCTAAGTTAGTTTATTGTGTATGTACATAAGGGTTGTTAATGTTGTGAAGCAAGTTTGATATCGGTAAATTGCGTATTATGAAATATTCCGTTTAGCTAAATGTGTGCTATTCTTTGTGTATGCTGGAATTCCTTGCTCAAAACTTACTAAGCATAAATTGCTTACTCGTTACATTGCTCCTCTGTTTTATAGATTTTTGGTTCTCCAGCTATCGGACTCGGGATCTGGAAGTCGAAGTCGCCCACACTATCAAAGGCTCTTTTGGGTACTATTTTGGTTGAATTTTGATATGGCATGTATAGGACTACCCATTGTTGTTTTCGAGTACTTTATGAAATGTATAAGTGTACAGCCATGCGAAAATGGCTTGTAGAAGTGGAGTATGGCATTAGACCATTCGTGTTTATGAATGTATAAATGGTTTCATGATGTAACTATAGTTGGAATGGAAGTGTTGAGCAAATGATCAGCCATTGGAATGGCTAAGTATGATCATATGTGGGCATATGTATGACAAGGCCCTAGTTGGTCCATGAAACCCCGAAAATAGGTAAGGTTTACTTTGAAAACAGAGGCTGACAGCAGCAGTGGTGTGGATTGGAAAAATCACAAGAATTCGTAGGAGTGGAATTAAATAGTGAATAAATTATGTAATCGAACCTTGATGAATCTACTTTCATATGAAAGTAACGAAACAATCATATGAACAGTACAGTAAGAGATATTCAGGTTCTGGTGGAACAGGGCCAGAACAGTTTCTGGATTCCCTGTTCCGACTTTGGAAATTCACTATAAATTGACCAGAGATAATTAGGGGTCATACCATATATGTATGGATTCCTCTCTGAGTCTAGTTTCCATAGAAACAAACGGCATCAGTATTGAAGCTCTGTGCAGAGAGATATCTAAGTCGTAATGGGAAAAGGTCAGTGTAGTCGACCCCTGTAACATGGGAGACTTTGACTAATAAACTATACTAATTGGCCCGACCAAAAATTCTAGAAAAAAATAAATAGGTGGGGAAATGAGTCTAGTTTCAGGGAAAAATCACAAAACTGATTTTCGAGTTGTGAAACTCAAGATATGATTTTTGAAGCGACTAGTACTCAGACTGGGCAGTGTCTGAAAAAATTTTTCAAAGTTTGTTAACATCTCGTGTCCGACTCCGGTGTCGGTCTCGGGTTCGGGGTGTTACAAACCCGGGCTTAAAGAACAAGACGTTTTGAACGGTGGGTCAAATAGTGAGACTACCGTATTTGAAGCATTTCTGAAAGCTCGAAATCTTTTACGCAAGAAGCCATGCTCGAAAAGATTCTTGATTGAGGAACGTGGAAGAGTTCATGCATTGAATATCTAGAGCATTTGTATTCGTTGAATGCAATCCCTTTTCTCTTTATGACACTCTTTTACTATCATTGGTTAACTTTCTTTGTTTGCTATATTTGAAATGAATAAATGTGAGGTATCATTTTGTCCCTACCTGACCATTTTCACGCATCTCATTATGTGATTCATTTACATGATAAATAGTGAAATGACATACTCTAAATGAAAGAAATGTTAAGCATTACCTGGGTAAGAATTTGATAAGTACAAGAGCCTCAACGCAAGGACAAAGCTCAACCAGGGGCAAAAGAGTGATATTTGAGAAACATTGATTACTCGTGAAACTTGAGGACGGGTACAGGGCCTAAAGAGAAAGTCAGGAGCCGAAGTAATGAATACAGATCATCACGAAAATCATGATGAAAAAGGGCATACGACAAATATACCTAAGACACATAGCATAATCATGTAGGCATAAAATCATTTACGAAAAACATGTGCATATCATGATAACATCATGCATGACATATACAGGTACTCCAGTAGAGCAAGAAGATTTGATGATAGCTGAAAAGACATATGAGTTCCACCAGATGACATGTTTTGGTATTCTGATGTTTTATTTCAAAATTCAATTCATATTGCGAGAGGTGAGTTGAGCCTCGGGACACGCTGAGGTATTGTTAATTTTTCGTATGTTTCAAAAATCAACTCATATTGCGA
This sequence comes from Gossypium hirsutum, assembly GCF_007990345.1. Taxonomy (NCBI): domain Eukaryota; kingdom Viridiplantae; phylum Streptophyta; class Magnoliopsida; order Malvales; family Malvaceae; genus Gossypium; species Gossypium hirsutum. The sequence goes on along the minus strand of NC_053433.1, from coordinate 55,357,773 downwards.
AAGGTGAGTTGAGCCTCAGGACGCGCTGAGGTATTTTCAAAAAAATCAACTCATATTGCGAGAGGTGAGTTGAGCCTCAGGACACGCTGAGGTAATTTCAATTTCTGTTGTCAAAAAAATCAACTCGTATTGCGAGAGGCGAGTTGAGCCTCAGGTCACACGCCGAGGTATTTTCAATTTCCGTTTTTCAATTTCTGGCTTTCAAAAAAATCAACTCATATTGCGAGAGGTGAGTTGAGCCTCAGGACACGCTGAGGTAATTTCAATTTCTGTTGTAAAAAAATCAACTCGTATTGCGAGAGGCGAGTTGAGCCTCAAGTCACACGCCGAGGTATTTTCAATTTCCGTTTTACAATTTCTGCCTTTCAAAAAAAATCAACTCATATTGCGAGAGATGAGTTGAGCCTCAAGACACGCTGAGGTAATTTCAATTTCTGTTGTCAAAAAAATCAACTCGTATTGTGAGCGGCGAGTTGAGCCTCAAGTCACACGCCGAGGTATTTTCAATTTCCGTTTTTCAATTTCTGCCTTTCAAAAAAAATTGACTCATATTGCGAGAGATGAGTTGAGCCTCAGGACACGCCGAGGTAATTTCAATTTCTGTTGTCAAAAAAATCAACTCGTATTGCGAAAGGTGAGTTGAGCCTCAAGTCACACGCCGAGGTATTTTCAATTTCCGTTTTTCAATTTCTGCCTTTCAAAAAAATCGACTCATATTGCGAGAGGTGAGTTGAGCCTTGGTTCACGCTGAGCTATTTTCAATTTCTGTCTTTCAAAAAAAATCAACTCATATTGCGAAAGGTGAGTTGAGCTTCAGATCACACACGGAGGTATTTTTTTCAATTTATATTTTTCAAAAATCAACTCATATTGCGAGAGGTGAGTTGAGCCTTGGCTCACGCGCTGAGCTATTTTCAATTTCTGTTTTTAATGTCTATTTTAGAGAGTCAATTCATATTGCGAAAATGAGTTGAGCTCAGGAGCACATGCCGAGTAGAGAATAAAGATTGAAGCTGATTGAAGACGTCAGATTCTGTCTCCTTAAAGTTGCAGTGGAGTTGATCGAGGGCATCAGATCTTGCCTTTCTGAAGTCGCAGAAGAAAATACCACAAACCTTATCTCACTGAAGCGATAGAAGAGCAGATTGAAGTTGTAGATCTCACCTTTCTGAAGTTACAGTGAAGTAGGTCGAAGCCATAAATTTCATATCCTTGAAGTTACATTGGAATAGATTGAAGCTACAAGGCGTATATCATAAGATGCAGTGGAGTGAACCAAAGCTACAAGATGCGGTGGACTGAAAAGGGACTAACTAAACAAGAAGAGTTCCAAAGCAAGTCAAGACCTAGCAAGACCGGGCAAATTTGGTCTTCCTTGAAAGTCTTTGCTCTATTCCTGTTGCACGACAATGAGCAAAGAGGGGCAGCTGTAGAAGCCCAAATTGCCCGAGCCTGATTTCATCAAAACCCAACCAAACCTCTAAACCCACTAAAACCCTTAACCCATGATCCATTTACATCTACCCAAACCCATTACAAAACCCAAATATTAAACCCAATTCAAAAAAACCTAACCCAAAAAAAAAACCAAGAAACCCTAGCCACATAGCCACTTTCCCACTTGCCCCATTTTTCCTCCCATTTTTGATATCCATTGTCTACCACCATCACCTACAAAATAGAAAAAGAAATAATAGAAAATCATGTAAAAGATGGCTATAAAAAGCCATTCAAAAATCATGTAAAGAAGGGGGGATTTTACAAAGATTGAAAAAAAAACACAAAAATTGTAACACCCCGTACCCGAGTCCGTCGCCGGAGTCGGACACGAGGGGTTTGCAGACTTAAATCACTTCTTTGCACAATCCATTTTAAAATTTTCCAGGCAAGCTGGCTAACTGCGTCACTATCACCTTAAAAATCATATCTTGAGTTTCAAAACTCTAAAATCAGCTTCGTGATTTTTCCCTGAAACTAGACTCATATATGCATCTATAAATTTTTTTCTAGAATTTTTTGTCGGGCCAATTAGTACAGTTTATTAGTCAAAGTCTCCCATGTTACAGGGATCGACTACACTGACCTTTGCGCATTACGACTTGGATATCTCCCTGTACAGGGCTTCAATACTGATGTCGTTTTTTTCTATAGAAACTAGACTCAGAGAGGAATCTATACATATATGGCATGACTCCTAATTATCTCTGGTTAATTTATAATGAATTTCCAAATTTGGAACAGGGAATCCAGAAACTGTTCTGGCCCTGTTTCACGAAAACCTAATTATCTCTTAACATACCACTCATATGACCGTTTCGTTTCTTCCATATGAAAGTGGATTCATCAAGGTTCATTTAAATAATTTATTCACTATTTAATTCCATTCCTACTATTTTTTAGTGATTTTCCAAATCTACATCACTGCTGCTGTCAGCATCTGCCTTTAAGGTAGACTTTACCTATTTCATAGTTTCCATGATTCAACTAGCCCTTTTATCATAAATAGCACAAATTATGATAGTGATTAACCATTCCCATGGCCAATCCTTGTTAAGCATATCCACACCTCTCAATAACCATATCCATACCAAATGATTATAACATTATGCTCAAACATATATAAGCCATTTTCGCATGGCTATCCAAAATTATACAAATCCAAAGGGTCCATGACCCACTACAAAAAGGGTAGTCCTATACATGCCATTTTCAGAGTTCAACCAAAAGTGTACCAAAAGGGCTTTGATAGTGTGGGCGACTTCGACTTCAATAATCCCGAGTCCGATAGCTGTCGAACCAAAATCTATAAAACAGAGATTCAAAGAACGGAGTAAGCATTTAATGCTTAGTAAGTTTTAAGCAAGACAAAGTGTTCTCAATCACTATTATTGGTCATTCATTTTAACTGTTCGATGAAGTTAATCTAGAGCTTCATCTCGATCTATAATATCATTAAACGCAACACTTGGCTGCCACATATATACTTTCGAATAATAATGACCTAGATGGTCAAATATTTCCAAAGCACATTCTTCATCGATTTTCAACTTTCAACAATCCTTTCCACTTGTTCATAATCACATCCATACTTTTAAGTATTTCAACATAACAAGTACTAAATTACCATAGGCACATAAAGAACCAACATATTCCTTATCACATATATGTAAGCTTACAAATCATAATCCTTACCTTGTACTGGCACATCTAGCTCAACCCAACCCATACTCAGATCATAAGGCTTTTGGGCAGAATATGCACTAATACATAAGAATATTTCATCGCATACTTTATTATACAAACATACCATTACCAATTAGATCATTCTCACATTTGGAGTTATAATATTAATCACATTTACCTACCTCTTTGATACTGATAATTCACCTCGAAATCACTCCACCGATGAGTAAGTAATACGTACCTGAACATCTTGAATACATAATACTTATTTGATGGTAACTTAATGCAGATACTCAATATCAAAGTCTTACTTGAATCCTAGCATTTAGCCGTCGGGTCTTTAAAGCTCAGATATAGTACGAGCACGAAGCCTACGGACATTAATCAGGATAATATTCTCGCATAAAGCCTGCGGGGTTTTAACCCGGATATAGTACTGACACAATTGCCCTTCGGGACTTATCACATTTATACACTTCCACATCCATCACATTGGCCATTCGGCCTTATCACATATATACACTTTCACGTTCATCACATCGGCTATTAGGCCTTATCACATATATACACTTTCACATTCATCACATCGGCCATTAGGCCTTATCACATATATATACACTTTCACATTCATCACATTGGCCATTCGGCCTTATCACATATATACACTTTCACATTCATCACATCGGCCATTAGGCCTTATCACATATATATACACTTTCATATTCATCACATCGGCCATTAGGCCTTATCACATATATATACACTTTCACATTCATCACATCGGCCATTAGGCCTTATCACATATATATACACTTTCACATTCATCACATCGGCCATTAGGCCTTATCACATATATACACTTTCACATTTATTCAAATATACTTCACATACCACATATACTATCATGTACAGACTTGGTCTTGGCCGAATCTACATCCATCACTTTCCAATGAATAATTCAATTTTACGCCATACTATCATTTCATATTCGAATACTCATAAGCTTACAATATCACGATTTAGAATTCAAGTATGAGTTTAATCAATAGCTTATGAGCAACTAAAACAAGTTTTATCCATGTTTACAACAAAATCACATATTCACTACGAGCTGTTTTCCTGAGCAATGGTCACTAAATTATTTATAACCGGAGCTACAAAACTCCAAATCACTTGCCGTTAATTTTTCCTGAATATAGACTCGTATATCTTCCATCCATAAAATTTCCAGAATTTTAGGTTTGGCCAATCAATACCAGATTTTTCTTAAAGTTTCCCCTGTTTCACTGTTTGACAAATCTGACCACTCTTCACTACGAATCAAATTTCTCATTTTACAGAATTCAAAATGTGTTGTATTTGATTTCATTTGAAACTAGACTCATTAAGGAGTCTAAGCATATAAATTTGATCTTATAACCATTTTTGTACAATTTATAATGATTTTCTAAAATCACGTTACTGCTGCTGTCCAAAGCAAATTATTACAATTTGCTCTTAAATTTCCAAGTCCAAACACATATGAACTTACCATTTGAGTTTAAGACATATCATGGCCACATCATATCTTATTAAATCAACTCATTATGTCCTATTATGATTGAATTTACTCAACGTTTAATCACTTAAAACTTACCTCGGATGTGGTCGAACGATCTCGGCGGCTATTCAATCACTTTTTCCCTTCCCATATCCAACTTTGGTCCTCTAAGCTCTTGAGCTTCCTAAGGATTCAAGTGACCGAATTTTCTTCCCCTCCTTTGCTTCTTCTATTCGGCCAAGTTGAACAACAAAGAAAGAACTTTGTTTTTCTCCTCTTTCACTAGTCACGGCAATGGGGAGTAAGGGGGAGACAACTTTGGTTTCTCCTCCCACTCACCTCATGTTTTATCATTCTTAATTCATTCTTTTATTTTCTAAACTCATAGTGCTAATAAAAGAATTCATATTATCATCAATGACCCATCCATGGCCGGCCACTACTCATTAATAATGGATATTTGACATGCAAACCCTTTATTCATATGACATGCACTAATTGATCCTTATAGATTAACTATCACATTTTAAAAGTGTCACACATAAGTCCCATTGACTAAAGTCGCATGCAATTTACTAAATCAAAGCTTAAAACTTTCACACATTCGTATTTACATATAATAGTCATAAAATATGACGGCTAATTATTTTTATGACTCGATTTTGTGGTCCCGAAACCACTTTTCGACTAGGGTCAAATTAGGGGTGTCACAAAAATCCCTTCAAATTTTGAACACAAAAGAAACATCAATAAAAAGGTTGCATCTTTTTCTTTTTTCCTCTTCTTTCGAATTTTTTTTTCTTTTTTTTTGTGTTGTTTTTTTCTTTCTTTATATATACATATATTGTTAAAATTTTTTTTACCTTTTCCGGCCACCGTGGGCGGTGGCCGGCGGTGGCCGATGACGGGCGGCGACCGACGATCGACCGGTGACCGGCCCCCTTGGCCGGATTTCCTTTCCCCCCTCCCTTCTCTCTTCTTTCCCCCTTTTTTTTTAGGTATTTTATATATATTATGTATATATTTTTAATGCCATTTGTTATATATTTCTTATGTATATATTCTTAAATACTATTATATACATATATATATTTTAAATACCATATTGTGTATATATTATTATTACAAATTATTACTATTGCTAGTATTATTATAACTATTATTATATTAGTGTATATTTTATGTACATATGTATATATATATTTTTTATTGCACATATCATTATTTTATATTATTGTTGTAAATTTTTTATGTATATATTTTTATGTACGTTTCCTAATATTTTCTTTTATTGTAGATATTATTATCATTATTATTACATACTTTTATTATATGCATATATATATATATGTATTTTTATGTACATATTATTATTTTATATTATTATTACCAAATATATCATTTTTCCTATTTTATTATTAGTACATGATTTGTTTTTATTTTGTAAATATCATTATTATTATTATTCTAATATTCTAGTATTCCATGTTAATATTTTTCATTAATGATATCATTTTTTTTTGCGTCCTTTATCTATTTTAATTTCTCACTTTAGGAATATTTTTTCTCATATTTTAATTAATTTCAAAAATAAGGCAATGTACCGATTTAATATTAAGCCATCGATTTCATCGCTATGTTGGGTGAAATTCGTCGGCTTGTGTTAAAAAACGGGACACCCTTTCTAAAAAAATCGAAAACTAAAAATTCTCATTTTTCAATCGGATCACGATTAAATATTATATTGAACTCGTATTTTTGAAAATCAAGTCAACACATGTTTATGAGATACCAATTTTGGGCGTCGCGAGGGTGCTAATACCTTCCGCACGCGTAACTGACTCCCGAACCCCAATTTTTCTCTGGACTTTCATGTAGACCTAAATTTGGCCTTCTTTTTGTTTTAAAATAATTTTATTAGGTGTCCGATCACACCTATAAAAAAGGATCGGTGTCGACTCCCTTTGTTAATAAAATCGAAAGTTGATTTTCAAATGTTTAATAAATTGCCACAATTAGCGACCAAGCGAAACTAAATTTTTTTTACGTCGCTACATCTGCAATTTCAAAACAAATTTCGGTTATTAATTTCAAAGTTTGATGGATTTTAAATAATTTTCAAAATACCTAAATTTTATATTTTACTTTTTATTACAAAAAAATACCAAACAGTTTTTTCCACATCAAAATATTAAAATACTAAAAATAATATGTCAATAAAAAATATAAAAAAGCATAATAAATACATAATAAATACAATTATTATTATTATTTTAAAATGATAATAAGTAAATTTTTATATTAACATACTAAAAATAACATGCCAATAGCAAAAACATAACAAAAATATAACATAAACATAACATAAACGATACATAATAAATACAAATATTTTTATTATTACTTTAAAATGATAATAAGTGAACATTTTTGGTTTAAAATATAATATATATAATAACACGCCAACTTAATTATTGTTAAAAAAATATAATATTTTTTCATAGAAGTTCAAAAGAAATTTCATTTTTAATAGTTATAAAAAGCATAAAATAAAAATTAAAAACATAAGCTCTTATTCTCAATTATAAAATCTTAAAAAATTAGAACATATAAACTAATTCCTAATTTATCTCATAAATTTCAAATTTCATATCAATGGTCTCGTCTTTTACCTACATAAAAAAATATTAAAATAATCAAAATAATAACATGCCAAATAAATTTCATAAAAAATATATCTAATCAACCTAAAACAGACATAACAAATAAATTACATAAAATAATAAAACATTCATTGTATATAACACAAATAGGCTTTTTTACTTCAATAAACATTAAATTAAAAATAAATTATGAATGAATAAAAATATAAAATAAATACAAACATACCTTAATAGCTTTTTTTAACCAAATAATACATTAAAAATAAATTTAAAAATTAAATCCGAATTAAATCAACAATAACAACAACAAAAACAAATTAAATTAACATTAATCCATTAATTTATAACAGAAAAAACCTTTTCTTTTCTATTTTTTTCTTCTCTTTCTCCTTCCCTCTTTCTATTCTCCTTCTATTTTTTCTTTCTTTTTCCCTTCCCTTCTATTCCCGCCCTCCCCTTCTCTTTCTTCTTCTTCTCTTCTTTTCTTCTCCTTCACCCACTAGAAGAAAATGAAATTAAGAACCATTATAAGGTCCCCAAACACATAACAAACAAACTAAGTCAGCATGTAGCCGTCCCATCACTGCCAAAGTGGTGCTACCTCTGACAGCCCCTCCACCGGTGCCGCCTGAGCCAGATCCTTCACTAGTGCTGCCTCTTCCCTAGGTGCATTCCGTCATGTCACCATTATTCTATTTTTTTTACCGTATTCCATCAGAAAATGAGGGTGGTGCTGCCTATGCACCACCCTCCACCCATCTAGATGTACCATTTTAGTACTTAATTTTAGCAACATACTATTTTCGTATTTTTTTATTATTCCAATAAAAAACTCGCAAAAGGATGAAGAAGAAAAAAGAAAAAACAACCCATGTGTCAACCAATGAAGGTCCAAATATATAGGTATATAGATTATAAATAGTAACAAAATGTAAATAGCAAAATAATAATCGTACATTAAATTCTTGGACAGAATGATGTATAGACCAAATAAAGTAAGTTATCCTAATATCTCTAAATGTTATTTTAAAAAATAATAAGATTTATGTCAAAATATGTTAAAAATTGTTAAAATAGGTATCCAATTGTTACCATTTAGTAACTTTTAAGTTCTTTTTTTATTAACTTAGGTATCTAAAATTTTATTTTGTTACCATTTTATGATGTCATCCCGAAGGACCTGTATACCGTTTGCACAGTGTCACCCTGAAAGACCAATAAATAATTGTTGTTACGGTGTCACCTCGAAGAACTAGTAGATATCTAATCACGATATCACCAAACTCCCTTGAATCCCATAGCAATCTGCCTATCCCTCTATTACGTCAATTTTTCCTATTTCCATCTACCCCATCAAAGTAACTCCCTCCAGACTTTGCATTTTATAAACATACATTTCACACAAGTCATTGTACTTATTACTATAACATACAGTACACCATTTATCAATATGTCAATGCACAACCATATTTGGCATCTAAAGAACATACTTGCAAACATCCATATATTTTCACAACTTTATACATGCATGGTATATTTATTCACCGTGATCATACACATCTATGTATTTAGATTGAACTCATAACAGACATTTGAATAGAACATTCCAAAACATCAACAACAAACATCCAAGTGGAGTACAAAAACTCACATTAAATATTTCATCCTCATCAACTTAACTTGTCCAAATGCCAGAGCCTTATTCGTCATAGCAACTAAGCACAACAACCAGATATACCGGTTAAACCAAGGTATTCAAACCTTAAAACCTTAAACCATTATTATATAGAAGTTTTTCAGAATTTTTTACTTCTTTTTTTCTCTAATTTACGAGTACAAAGTGACTTAGGAGCTTACCAGCTTACTGGATTCTTTATTTTCTAGACTCGAATCTCACTTTTACCTCCCCATACAGAGCTTTTCTTAACTTCTTGTTCTTCAAAGAAACTGAAAAAGACGATACAAACGAGAAGAAAATTATAAATAGAATTGAGAAAAATTCTTTTACAGAAAGATCCCTCCTCACACATACACATATATATCCCTAGTTTGTACAATCACCAAAGTCTAAAATAACTGCCTATCGCTAATAATTTTGTCTCTTACTAAGGAATCAACTAGTTTCAACATAATCGAACTAGAATTGAAACTGAACTAATTATCAATCAGCCACAAGGATTTCCAAGTTTTCCAGTAGAGCCTGTTGACTTTCTATTTTATTTAATTAATTCCAACTCTCCCTTTTACTTCGGGACTTAATGAAAATCGAGTGTGACATTTGTCATGGGTTTCAATTCGCATCCAATGACATTCTCCCCCGCCTATTCTTACAATGCCCTCGTTGCGTTCTCAGAATGACACTAGTCTAACTTGTCTTGGATCTACTACGACGCCTTGGCTAATCTCCAATCATTCTCTCTATTGGGTAGTTTCGCTTCTTGAAACATTTGCCTCGGCTTATGTCTCTATCATAGTCTAACTCAAACCATTTCTTTTTTTTTTTGGACATCTTGATCGTAGGAGCCCACTTCTCTTACTTGCTTCCATTGTGACTTGCCTCGATCAGGATCCCTTTGATCCTTACAAATAGGCTTTGGCACACCCACATTGAACATCGGGTTAACATTAAATATTACTGCTAATTTTGATTTGTAAGATCTTCAACTTCCCCGTTTCAAAACCCTAAAAGAACCATTGTGTCTTTGCCAAGACAACGGTAAGTCATAATGTAAAATACTATATAAGTGTTTGAGATGTACCTCGTTCGTAGCATTTACACGATTTGACTACCCAGTTTGCATCACTACTTTTTCCCCAATGTTTGATACACAACCCACTTCTCTTATAGATGACAGCCCACTGATAACTCAACAAGTTTCACATTGGTTTGCAACACTTCTAGCATTTCTATGAAGGTCTTTGTAGCACTCCAGTCTACCAAGCCAATGTTCTTACCACAATAAACATCTTTGATTAGTTGAATTGCTAACAATACCTTAGTACCACCTTTTTAATCCTGACTCTTTAGCACAACGCATTATCGTTGACGAGTACTGAAGATACATATGAAATTGGAAAAAGGAGCAAAAAAAACATTGATCTTGTTCAGATAATTCAAGCTAATAAGAAAGTCAAAATAATTTAAGTGAATTACCTCAAATTCTTCATTGTCTTTCCACTCACTGATTTGTAGCTCAACTCCTTGTGTTACTCTCACAATTGGGACCTCTTTAGAATTAACAATATTGATCTTCTTATTCAATTTTCTAACTAAGAGACCAAGTTTACCCTTAACTTTTTCTGATATAAAGAAATTAGATGCCTCCGTATTAATAAGAGCACTCATTATTTGCCCAGCGATATCGATGTCCACAAACATCAAACCTTTCTGTTTATGATCCCTATTTGCTTTTGCAGAATTGAATATCACTAATCCAAGCTTCAATACCCTTTCATCATCAAGCTCTACCTTTTCTTCTTTACTAATTGTGAATATCTTGGATCACTTTAAACAATCCTATATCCTATGTGGACCACAACATAAAAAGTACTTCACTGGCTTCTTTTCATCCTCTTTTCTATATTATGGTTTCTCATTATCACCATGCTTACCATTTTTACCGTTTTCATTTCTATCATGTTCTTCCCTTACCATTACCTGTCTCTTTGGGCTTGGAAGACTAGAACTTGTCTTTCCCTGGACCAAGCTTAACAAAGGACTCTATCTCGGACATGGCTATAGTAAATTAAGTGATATATTGTTGGTACAACTCATATTTTGCCCACAACTTCAACCAATCTTCAAACTAGTTGAATGCTTCTTTCATACTCAAGTAAAAGATTTGAAGCATCAATTTACTGAAGTCTTTGACATACTCTTAAATAGTAAATTGTTGCCTAAAGTGGTGTAACTTAACCCAAGCCTCATTCTTGGCATACTATTTCAACTCCTTTTAGAACTTCTCCTAAGTTTCAGTTGCAGTACCACATCGTCTCTTATCTATGGACCTACGATGCCACCATAAGATCAACATCAGTAAAAAAAGTTACGGCAATATTTACCTTAGTGGCATCATTCTCAATGCCTATTGCACGAAAGTATTATTTCGTCCCTAGAAACAATTGTCCACATCCCTCACAGACCTCATCCTTTTAAACTCTTTCGACTTAGAGACATCTATTTTAGCTGCTTATGAATTGAAACTAGCCTCCCTTTACCCATAGCAGCTTTGTACACAATGAGCTCCTCAATTCTTGACACAATGGCTTCAATTTCCTCCTTCAAAGCCATGATATTAACTTTGAGACCATCATTCCTCTTAGTTAACTTCTCTATCTAATTATCCATAGTAGTATTGAGGGTCCCTTTCATCACATCTAAATTGGAACTGAGAGCCTCTACCACATATGCTCTGAGTTATTCTTTTATTAAGTCCAACTTATCTGTGCATCCCTCAATTACTTCGAGTGTTTTATTCACTCTACCTATCCTCGAGATTGGTCGCTCGACCTTCCAAAGCCGACAGAATATACCTCGATTTGCTAGTTTTTTGTCCCTTCTATGGGTTTCCCTAGGTTTAATCTACTCGTCTATTCCTTTCGTCATCTCAACTGGTGTTTTCGAACCTGGGCTTGGATACTAATTGTCATGGGGCTAAAAATTTAGCCGGCCAAACCGCTCGACCTTAGGCGATTCTTTTACTTCAAATTCGCCTAAGTTAGCCTAACTCCTGAAAGTGAGAATTTACAAAGGAAAGTCTCTAAGGTATTGAAATAAAACGAAAGCAAACTTTTAAACGAAGAAGGAAAAATTGAACAGAAAAGCCACAAGAGAACTAAGCACACCAAGTGTTTGAGTAAATTCTCTCAAACTATATTTAATAACTATGAATGGAATGATTACAAATGAAGGAGAATGCTTCTATTTATAGTTGCGCTCCCCCAAATTCAATGACACAATTCAAATTATATTAACGATCAAGATTAAAACTTATTAGCAAGATGAGAGTCCTAAATGATTTAAACTCTATACAATCTTATCCCTTAGGATTACATGTAACGCCCTCAAGCCGATTCGATTCATCGGATCCAAATCTCGAGAGTCACATCATAATATAGGCTTGCACTTAACCTATTCATATAAAATTTCAACAGATAAATCTTAATTAGCTCTACCTAACAAATTTTCATCTAAGCGTATATTAAAATCATATGAACAAGACTTATAAAACCCCTAACCCATATTCGTTACCGAAACAGGGTTTTAGAGCATCATTGGAGTTTACAGATTAAGTACAAACATTTCATATCGTTTCTCATTTATATCAGAAATTAATCATAAACAATTATATTATCCCTTATATGAGCCCTCGAGGCCCAAAATATGCAATAGAAATAAGTCTTGACTAATCCGGATACGCAGAGAATTTTTCAAAAAATTTCAAAAATTTTTCTAGGTGCAGGGTACACGTACCCGTGTGGTCAAGCCGTGTGGCTTACACGGCCAATAGACACTCCCATGTCATAGGCTGTGTGTGCATTCGAAATAGGGCACATTGTTATGTCCCATCCCGTGTTAATACCCGTGTAACTCTCTGACTTGGGTCATACAGCCAAGTTACACGCCCGTGTGCTAGGTCGTGTGTAAGTACAGGGGTCACATGGCCAAACCACACGCTCGTGTGCCAAGCCGTGTGATCAATTCTGAGCATTTTGTTTTGAAATTTTAAAGATGCAGATGACACACGGCCAACCACACACCTATGTGCTACGCCGTGTGTCACATACTGCTGAGACACACGCCTGTGTCTTTGCCAGTGTGGATGAAATAAGGCCATTTTTAAGCCATGTCTTTCACCCATTTGGTTTTCCACCTACATTAACGTTTTAACACATTCAATAACCAATCAAAGACATCTAAACTAAACCAAAATCAAGTCATAATCATATCATATACCTCATTTCTCAACATTCAAATTTACCACATAAATCAAAACATCTATTTGTTTACTTATACCAACTATTCTATCTTATCTCATACATCAATATGCCTATAATTTGTCCATCACTCAACCACATCAAACACAACAAACATGAAGAAGCCATACATATATATACATAACAAAAGTATGTCCAACTCAAGCCAATCCAATGGCTATTTATAACCAAAACACATATTTGTCATCAATGACCCATTTGCACTTATACATGCCATTATACCAAAATTTAATTCTTTACATATACTGAAATGAGCCGAAGGATAGTGTGATGATGCTCCGACGAGCTTCCAACCACTTTAAGCTTCCCAATTACTATAAAATAGGAAAAATAATACAGGGTAAGCATATTATGCTTAGTAAGTTCATATAACGAAAAATTAACTTACCATTCATTTACATTTAAAATAAGCATGCAAAATTCATCCAAAGAAATTTGAAAATTTGCCTCAACACATATAATCTCAAGAAACATGTTAGTCATGTAATTCATGTAAATATTAAGAAACAATGATGAACTCATCATGTAACAAATTTTTATGTACATATGTTTTCCATATCATATATTCATATAATATAGACATTTCCATAATATTTTATCTCAAATTCGAATTATCCCATGTCAAAATTTTTTTCGTTGAATTTATTAGAAATATTGATGGATACACAGGTAGTACACTTAAAGTGTACAAACTGTAATCCGTCAATTCATATTCGGGAGTTCTCCTTAGAGCACATAATCAGGAAGCCCTCTCTCGAGCCATATAACATGAAGCTCATGTGACCTGTATAACGGGAAGCTTATCCGGGCTATATAATGGGAAGCTAATGCTAGTCAATAACTGGTCGCTCCAAAGAGTCATTAAATAGGAAGCTCCGGATAGCCATGTATTGGGAAGTTCAAGCGAGTCATATCGAGAAGCTCCGGAGAGCCATCAATCGAGAAGCTCATAAAGAGCCTTTAATCAGGAACCTCATGAAGAGCCATATATCGGGATGCTCATAAGAATTGCGATGTGTCCATAACACATGCAGAATCACAACTTATCGGGATGCTCCGAAGAGCTATTAACGGGAAGCTCGCAGGAGCCATATAATGGGAAGCTCAAGAGGGCCAAATATCGAGATGCTCATGAGAGCTTATAATGGGACGCTCTTTCAAGCTGTAGTGTGCCTGTAATATATACAGGACCACATCCAATTCGGGAATCTTGTATCCATCGAATTTATTTATTCAAACGAGACTTAACATTTATCGGGCTTTGTCGAACTTGTAATCAATTTTATGTACATGGAAATTACACAATTAATATATATATATATAACATTCAATTCAAACATATAAATGTTACACAATTTAATTACACGAACTTACATTGACAAGTGTTTGTTGATTTGTTGTCCACTAGTCCGACACTTTCTCTTTTCCTCGATCTAATTCCGTATTTTGTCTATCCAGATCTATACGAGTAAATTTAACTCAATTTAATACAATTCATATTCAATTCAATCTAATTCACATCTTAGCAAAATTACTATTTTGGCCTTTTACTTTTATTTAATTATGATTTCGTCCCTAGGCTCGGAAAATAAAATTCATGCAATCTAACCCTTATTCCAAGCCTAACCAATTTTTACATGTAACATTAACAACCCATGATTTTATAAAATTTAAAATTTAAATTTTTTTCATGGATTTTACATATTTACAATTTAGTCCCTAAATCATAATTTCATCAAAATTCACTTTACAAAAGTTGTTTATCTATCAACAACCTTTCATTTTCTACCATAAATTTCATAATTCAAACATACTCATTCATGGAAAAACCCTAGTACTTTGATAACTTTGCAAATTAATCCTCGAGATAGCTAAATTAAGCTATTACGATATCTAAAATATAAAAATTACTAAAAACGGAATAAGAAAACATACCTAATTGAGTAAAATAAGCTTGCTAGAACTCAATACCCATAGCTAGGGTTTCCATGGATTTTCATTTGGGAAAGATGATAATATAATGATATTTTCTTTTATTTTATTATTTATCATCTTTCCAATTTTGCCCTTTTCTTTATTTAATTTTCCATGGATAAATCATCATACTTATCTACTAACCCCTCTTAATGGTATATTTGTTATATAAGGACATCCAATTTTGAATTCCATAACTGTTTGATACCTATAACTACTAGAACTCAACTTTTACATTTTATGCAATTTGGTCCTTTGTCAAATTAGACGTGTAATCGGTAAAATTTTCTTAATGAAATTTTTATACGACATTCCTAACATAATGCAGACCGTGCAATAATATTAAAATGATTTTCCTTATGAAATCAGATTTGTGGTCCCGAAACCACTATTCTAATTTCACTAAAAACGGTTTTTGTAACCTATCCATAATATTTACAAGTATTTACAAGTACATATATCCCACTTATTCTACCTATAAATGATATTACTGGCAACATTTATATTACTAACACATTCTATACACGCCGCAAGGCTTATAAACAGTTTTTGTAACCTATCCATAATATTTCTATTACGCTTGAACATGCCACTCCCCTTGCTTTGTATGCATAACAAACCATCTCGTCACTCATTTGGCGTAGCCCTGACGTTATCTCTCTTGGTACAGTCTCAAATCAGCTTACCTATGACATAAAACACAAAGGTAAGTTTATGAGAACTTAGTGAGTAAACTCTCATTTACTTGAATCTCATCTGAGAACTCTCTTATCCAACCCTTTACCTCTTATTCTTTGACTTACCTCTGGTAGATACATACATTAGATTCTATTCATTTCACTGTTGGTGTCATATTTCGTTCCAAGATCATAACTTGCATTACCCATCATTGTTACCTTGATCACATTCTCCATTTTGATCTTTCGTGATTTCTTAATCATTCCTGTTACAAAGGGCATTACAGACAGAATACCTTTGCTTCGCCACTCACGCTGGCGCATTCTAGTCTCGTTTTTCTTACCATGTTACTATATTGAATTCACCATAACACTTTTTACAGAGCATCTCTTTCAGAGTTCACCATACTTATTGTTCCTTTAGAAGACTTTGTACGTCGTTTATTAGAGTTTTCCATAGGTTCTTTTCTTTTCGTTCAGAGTCCACTATAGAGGCATTCCTTTTTAGAGATAACTACGAGGGCTTCCTTATCTAAAGATTGCCACAAAAGCGTCTTTTTCATTAAGTATTCGCCACAAAGGTTTTCCTTTCAGAGCCTTGCCACAAAGGTATCCCATAAGAAGTTCACCATGAAGGCTTACCCTTCAAGAGTTTTACCACAAATACATTTTTTACATCCAGTACTCGCCACAAAGGTATCCCTATCTAGAGTTGTGCCACAAAGGCATTCTTTAATATTCAATACTTGCCACTAAGGCTTTCCCGTCTAGAGTTTTTCCACAGAGGCTTTCCTTTGACATATTGGCATAAAGACTTTTCCTTACCTGGTGATTTAGACGATAGGGATTTGCCTAGACTCACACTTAGTAAGGTTTGCCCCTCATTGTCCTAGGACACACAAGGGACCACATTAGGTAACAACCTTTCTTAAATTCTTCTATATGATGCCATAACCCATCAGTTATGATATTACATGATATGATCTTCTTTAGTGTCATAGCTATGGACTTTTTTTTAGAGATTTGTGTTTTTAGTCCTGACAAACCCTTTTAGAAGACTCTAGAGACAAACACAGACTCATCATGCATCGACCCACTCATGACAAATGTAACATCCCTTACTCGTATCCATCACCAGGATAGGGTCCGAGGCATTACCGGACTCAAACATAAACATTCATACAAAACTGGGCCATAAAATTTTAACCAAATTAAAACCATTTATTAACATACATATCGTCCCTTATATGGGTCCATGAGGCCCAAAATATACATTGGGTGTGGTTCGGGACTAAACCGAGAACTTTTGAAACTTATACAACACTTAGAAAATTTTTTTATTTTGGAAGGTTACACGCTCGTGTGGCTTGGGACACATTTGCGTCTTCAACTTTTGTAACTCTTTGTTTATGACGTCATCAACTAAATAGGATCACATGACCAAGTCACACGTCCGTGTGCTTAGGCCGTGTGGCGAATTAAATTTCAAAAAAATCCGGTGTAGACTTTACACAGCCAGGGCACACGCTCATGTCCTGAGGCTGTGTCCTTCACACGGCTGAGACATACGGCCATGTCTCTACCCGTGTGTTCACTACTGGGCATTCTGTTTTACCTAATTAGGGTACAGGGGACACATGGTCGGATCACACTCCTATGGGGCAGACCGTGTGTCACACACGGCCTAGACACATGCCCGTGTGTCTATCCGTGTGGACAACTATAACGCTATTTTCCAAGCCCTTTGCCACCCTTAGACACTCACATACTTAAACATATTTCATGGCACACAACATGTAACATTTTGACAATCAATCATTCCTAATGAAGACTAATTCAAGCCCATGTAATGTCACTATTTCACATACTCAAATTAACAAGCTTACTTAAGGCATTCCACACCAATTTCATATCCAATCAACATTATTAATCTACTCTCAATTCACAAACTTAACCATGATCATAGCAATACCAATTTGTCATCATTCATTCATCATACTTGTATGCCATATAACATCATTCATCATCATCAAGTCTTTGACACATGCATGCATAAATAATTAGGTTTACAACTTAATAATCAATATGAACCATATCAATGGCCATATACAAAATGAATCATCAAATCATTATAACCCAACACACTTGGCCAAATTAATATGACACATAGACAAAAAAATCAAGTCCCCTATACATGCTATACTCAAATACTTTTATTCACTATACCCAAAAGATTAGTTTGATAGTGTGAATCGAGCTCCGACGTCCTTCGATTCCCGAGCTAGCTGGACGATACTATAAGAAAATGGAAAAGAAAGGAGAGTAAGCATAAAGCTTAGTAAGTTTGCATGTAAATAATTAACAATATTAATCATGCATTATGTGACAGCCCAAAATTGATCCTAGTCGGGAAGTGGTTTCGAGACCGCTAAACCGAGTCACCGAAATGTTTGAATGTGATATTTATTGTCTAGAATATGTAATTATGAATGTGTGAAAATTTCAAGCTTCGATTTAGTCGATTGCATGTGAATTTAGTCAATAGGACTTATGTGCGACATTTTTAAAATGTGATAGGTCGAAGCATAAGGACCTATTAGAGCATGAAATAAAAAGGGGGGGACTTGCATGTCAAATTCCCCCCCTAACTAGTAGTGGCCGGCCATGACAAGCATGGTAGACCAAGTGTGATGGGCAAGACATGTCATAGACATGTTGTGTTGGTGCATCATCGGTGGAAAAAAATAAAATAAGGAGCATGGGCATAAAATAATGAAAGGGAATATGATGAAAACAAAAAAAAAGTGTGTAGTGGTTTCCCCCCATTGCCGTGAGTTAAAGAAAAGAAAAGAGAAAATTTTGTTCATCCTTTTTCATCTTCATTTGGCCGAAAATTCAAAGGAAGGAGGAAGGAGTTCTTGCTTCATGTTTGGTTTGGAAGAGGATTAGGAGGAGGTTTGGCCATACTTGTATCTAGATCAAGGTATGTTTGAGGTTGTGCCTTGAGATTCATGCATGTTTTTAGTTGCTAGCTTGAGTTCTAATTAGCCCATGGTTCAAATCTTTGCTATGTCATGGGGATGATATTCGGCCTAGGTAGATTTTGTGTTAATGCCATTGCATGCTAAATATGAAGCTTGTTAATGATGCATGTGATGGTGGATTGATGATTCTTGAATCTTCTTTTTAGCATTTTTGAGTGAGCACATATGTGCATTGGTTGCTAGATGGAGAAGAATCGGCTAGCAAGTTGTGTGCTAAGGCCGAATATAATTTTTGTATATTAATGAGTAATGCATGTGTTAAATTGATGGAAAGGGAGAGGATGCTTTACTAGTGTATATATGTGTGTATTAGCCAAGTTTTGAACTTGAAACAAAAGGGTGTTTAGTCAATACAAGTGACCATACTTGTAGAATGTATTAAGTGTTGAAATCGGCCCCAACATAGACATGCATATTCGGCCATAGGAAGGAGATTGGTGTTGCATGTATTCGGTTAGAGGCAAGCATATTGATGCTTTTGTCTTGGCTTAGAAAATTCGGCCAAGGGGGAAAAATTAGCTAAAATGTTGAGTTTGATTCATGATTCCGTACATATGTGACTTTAATGTCTAATGTATAAAAATGGGCTAAGTGCCTTGTGTTCCTCTTTCCGATGCTCAAATGATTAAATCAATTTATTTGTTTAATTAAGCTCAAGAGCAAAGGGGAACTAAATTCGATAAAGGGAAGGAAAAAGTGGTCGAATAGCTATCGGAATCGTTCGACAACACCCGAGGTAAGTTCTTGAGTAAAAGAGCTTAAATTATGATTTGATTAGATCATGTTTTAAGCAAATTAAAATCATGCTCTTTGTGTGGCTATTGAGCCGAAATTTGCAAGAATGATAAGTGTCTTGTGTTCGAGTTTTGCTAACGAAAATGAAATACGAATGTGCCATGATTTATTGTTAAATGTGCATGGTTATTTGAATGATGTCCGGGCTAAGTCCCGAAGGCTTTGTGCTAAGTGACCATATCTGGACTAAGATCCGAAGGCATTTGTGCGAGATACTAATTTCGGGCTAAGCCCGAAGGCATTTGTGCGAGTTACTAAATCCGGGTTAAGTCCCGAAGGCAATTGTGCGAGTTACTATAACCGGGCTATGTCCCAAAGGCATTTGAACGAGTAGCTATATCCAGTTAAATTCCGAAGGTACGTGATTTGGGAATGAATGATCTTGCTGTAAAAATTTCAGTAAATACTCTAGAAACATCCCAACATTGAGGTATGTTTCGTATGTGCTTGAATTTAGTTGAGCCCTTACAAATAAGTATTCGCTCAGTTGATAAACGAGCTACCGGCCTTTGGCTAAGTTGATCTTTTGTGTATGTACATAAGGGTTGGTAATGTGAAGCAAGTATGATATCGAAAATTTGTGCATATGAAATTATTCGTTTAGCTATATGAATGCTATACTTTTGCTGTGCTGGAATTCCTTGCTCAAAACTTACTAAGCATAAATTGCTTACTCCGTTTCTTTGATCCTCTATTTTATAGATTTTGGTTCTCCAGCTATTGGACTCGGGATTTTGAAGTCGAAGTCACCCACACTATCAAAGCCCCCCCCTTTTGGTACAATTTTGGTTGAACTTCGAAATGGCATGTATAGGACTACCCGTTTGTTGTGGGTCATGGACCCTTTGGACTTGTATAATTTGGATAGCCATGCGAAAATGGCTTATATGTGTTTGAGTATAATGTTATAATCATTTGGTGTGGATATGCTTGACAAGGATTGGCCATGGGAATGGTTAATCACTATCATAAATTGTGCTATTTATGCAAAAAGGGCTAGTTGAATCATGGAAACCATGAAATAGGTAAAGTCTACCTTAAAGGCAGATGCTGACAGCAGCAGTGATGTAGATTTGGAAAATCACTAAAAATAGTAGGAATGGAATTAAATAGTGAATAAATTATGTAAACGAACCTTGATGAATCTATTTTCATAGGAAAGTAACAAAACAATCATACGGAAAGTATATTAAGAGATATTCAGGTTCTCGTGAGACAGGGCCAGAACGGTTTCTGGATTTCCTGTTCTGATTTTGGAAATTCATTATAAATTAACCAGAGATAATTAGGATTCAAGCAATATATGTATAGATTCCTCTCTGAGTATAGTTTCTATAGAAACAAACGGTATCAGTATTGAAGCCCTGTACAGGGAGATATCCAAGTCGTAATGCGCAAAGGTCAGGGTAGTCGATCCCTGTAACATGGGAGATTTCGACTAATAAACTGTACTAATTGGCCCAACCAAAAATTCTAGAAAAAAATATGTAGATGAGAATATGAGTCTAGTTTCAGGGAAAATTTACGGAACTGGATTCCGAGTTTCTGAACTCAAGATATGATTTTTAAAGCAACTATTACGCAGATTGGCAGTGTCTGGAAAATTTTTAAAGTTTGGTAACACCTCGTGTTCGACTCCGGTGACGGTCTCGGGTTCGGGGTGTTACATTTGATTGGTATCAGAGCTACGGTTTAGTCGATTCTAAGACTACCGCAATGCGTTGGGTCTAGCTATACATGCCATTTTATGTGATTATTTGATAGTGTGGTGATTTCTGACATTTGCAAATGTGTTTATTTATAGTAATGGATCCCGATCCCGACCGAGCAGTAGCTGATGATCTTGAGAGTGTAGCGCCTGCTCCCGCACAAGGGACAGCACCGGTGAACTCTCAACCTAATGCTAGTAACCCGAATGATGAAGCTAGACAAGCTTTCTATAGCGTGATGAATGATTGGTTCAACCAATACATTCGAACTAATACGGCTGTTCCACAACCTCCCTTCCCGACTAATACAACCCCCGTACCTACAATACCTCCGGTAACTGACCAAATAAGGTCAAATAAGCCCCCAGTTGATAGAATCCGAAAGCATGGGGCTACTGAATTTAGAGCTACGGATAGCGACGATGCCGAACAAGCTGAATTTTGGTTGGACAACACTATCCGGGTACTCGATGAGCTATTTTGTACACCCGATGAATGCCTAAAGTGTACTATCTCCTTGCTACGTGATTCTGCCTACTATTGGTGGAGTACTCTGATTTCTGTTGTGCCCCGAGAGCAAGTAACTTGGGAGTTTTTCCAAACTGAGTTTCGGAAAAAGTATATCAGTCAGAGATTTGTTGATCAAAAACGGAAGGAATTTCTTGAGCTTAAGCAAGGTTCCATGTCGGTTACTGATTACAAGCGAAAATTTGTTAGATTTAGCAAATACGCTCGGGAATGCGTTTCGTCCGAGGCTATCATGTGTAAAGGCTTCGAGGATGGGCTGAATGAATATATAAAAATGTTCGTTGGCGTTCTTGAAATACGAGAGTTCGTAGTACTTGTCGAGCGAGCTTGTAAAGCCGAAGAGCTTAGAAAAGAAAAACAAAAAGTTGATGTGGGAACTGGAGAGTTTCATAAAAGATCTTCGGGAAAGCCTCTTCAACAGGCATCGAAGAAATTTCGAGATGATGTGGGCTGGTCGAGAGGCACTTCGGGCCTTTTTAGACGAGATCGTGATCGACCCCCTGTGGGTACACGAGGCACTTCGGTCGCCAGTGTTGGGAATGAACGTCGAGACAGAACGAAATGTCGATATTGCGGTAAATGGCATTCGGGGAGTTGCAGATTCCCTGACCGCTCCTGTTACAAGTGCGGATCAGTTGACCACTTCATTAAAGATTGCCCGAGGTTGTCTGAACAGAATGTAAATCAGAGTGGGAAACCGGGTGCTACCACTGCTCGAGGTAGACCATCTGGAAATACGGGCAATGCTAGTGGTGGTCAGAGAGGATCTAGAGATGCTACGACCAGATCCGAGGCTCGTGCGCCTGCTAGAGCTTATGCTATACGTGCCCGTGAGGATGCTTCTTCGCCTGATGTTATTACCGGTACTTTTACTCTCTTTGATACTAATGTAATTGCTTTGATTGACCCCGGTTCTACTCATTCTTACATATGTGAAACCTTAGCATCCAGTAAGACTTTACCTATTGAGTCTACTGAGTTCGTAATTCGGGTGTCAAATCCTTTAGGTCGTTACGTGCTTGTCGACAAAGTGTGTAAGAAATGTCCCCTAGTAATTCGAGGTTCCTGTTTTCCGGCGGACTTGATGCTTTTGCCGTTTAATGAATTTGATGTTATTCTCGGGTTGGATTGGTTGACCGTGCATGATGCGGTTGTGAATTGCAAAAGCAAGACGATTGAATTGAGGTGCGCAAATAACGAAGTAATCCGAGTTGAGTCTACGGACTTGGATGGGTTGCCAGCTGTAATATCCTCAATGTTGGCCCAGAAATATGTAAGAAAAGGGTGCGAAGCATACCTTGCGTATGTACTTGATGACAAAGAATTAGAAAAGAAACCCGAATCTGTGCCGGTGGTTTGTGAATACCCGGATGTTTTTCCTGAAGAATTACCGGGTTTACCACCTGTTCGGGAGATAGAGTTTGGTATTGAGCTTGTACCTGGGACTACGCCGATTTCGATGGCTCCGTATCGTATGACACCAACCGAGTTAAAAGAGTTGAAAGCTCAGTTGCAAGAATTGACGGATAGAGGTTTTGCTCGACCAAGTTTCTCACCTTGGGGTGCACCAGTATTGTTCGTGAAAAAGAAGGACGGAACCATGAGGTTGTGCATTGACTATCGTCAACTGAATAAAGTGACGATAAAGAACAAATATCCGTTACTGCGTATCGATGATTTGTTCGACCAACTGAAGGGAGCCTCAATGTTCTCAAAAATAGATTTGAGATCGGGCTATTATCAGTTGCGAATTCGAGATTCGGACATACCCAAAACTGCCTTCAGAACGAGATATGGTCACTACGAGTTCTTAGTGATGCCGTTTGGGCTCACTAATGCCCTTGCGGTACTTATGGATTTGATGAATCGGATCTTCAGACCATATTTGGATCGGTTCGTAGTTGTGTTCATTGATGACATCTTGGTCTATTCAAGAGATGAGACCGAACATGCTGAGCACCTGAGACTAGTGTTGCAAATTTTGCGGGATAAGCAATTATATGCTAAGTTCAGTAAGTGTGAGTTCTGGTTAAGAGAGGTTAGCTTCTTGGGTCATGTGGTATCCGCATCGGGTATTCGAGTTGACCCGAGCAAAATTTCAGCCATACTTAACTGGAAGCCTCCAAGAAATATTACCGAAGTTCGGAGCTTCCTGGGGCTCGCCGGTTATTACCGACGATTTGTCAAAGGTTTCTCGATGATAGCCACACCAATGACGAAGCTACTTCAAAAGGATGTTAAGTTCGAATGGACGGAGAAATGTCAGAAAAGTTTTGATCAACTAAAAACTTATTTGACTGAAGCTCCAATTTTAGTGCAACCCGAATCAGGCAAAGAGCTTGTCATTGATTACCACCCGGGAAAGGCTAATGTGGTTGCGGACGCCTTAAGCCGGAAATCATTGTTTGCTTTACGAGCGATGAATGTGCACTTGTCTGTTCTACCCGACAATGTGTTAGTAACTGAATTAAAAGCCAAACCATTATTGATTCATCAAATTCGTGAAGCCTAGAAGGTTGATGATGAATTGGTTGCAAAACGGGCTGAGTGTGTTCCGAACAAGGAATCGGTGTTTCAAATTGATGATGATGATTGTTTGAGGTTCATAAGTCGTTTATGCGTTCCAAGGAATTCGGAACTCATTTCGATGATTCTGAACGAAGCCCATTGTAGCCGAATGTCAATTCACCCGGGGAGTACGAAAATGTACAACGATTTGAAACGTTGGTTTTGGTGGCATGGTATGAAACGAGACATCTTCGACTTTGTTTCGAGATGTTTAATATGTCAACAAGTGAAAGCGGAACATCAAGTGCCTTCAGGATTACTTCAGCCGATCATGATACCCGAGTGGAAATGGGATCGAGTCACAATGGACTTTGTGTCCGGACTGCCATTGTCAGCAAGTAAGAAGGATGCGATTTGGGTTGTTGTCGATAGACTGACTAAGTCGGCTCACTTTATCCCCGTGCGTACGGATTTTTCATTGGATAAACTAGCCGAATTGTATGTTTCTCAGATTGTGAGATTACACGGGGTACCTATTTCTATCGTGTCGGATAGAGATCCGAGATTCACCTCACGATTTTGGAGGAAATTGCAAGAAGCTTTGGGTACCAAGCTGCATTTTAGCACTGCTTTTCACCCCCAAACCGATGGTCAATCTGAGTGGATAATTCAGATACTTGAGGATATGTTGAGATGTTGCATCCTCGAGTTCAGTAGTTCATGGGAACGGTATTTACCTTTGATTGAATTCGCTTACAACAATAGTTTTCAATCAAGTATTAAGATGGCACCTTAGGAGGCTTTGTACGGTCGTAAATGCCGTACACCATTATTTTGGACCGAGCTCGGTGAAAGTAAAATTTTCGGAGTTGATTTGATTAAGGATGCCGAACAGAAAGTAAAGGTAATCCGTGAAAGTCTGAAAGCAGCCACAGATCATCAAAAATCGTATGCGGATTTGAAACGAAAAGACATTGAATATCAGGTGGGAGATAAAGTGTTTCTTAAAGTTTCGCCTTGGAAAAAGGTACTCAGATTTGGCCATAAGGGCAAGTTGAGCCCGAGATTCATTGGGCCGTACGAAATCTCCGAACGAGTTGGTCCGGTTGCGTATAGATTGATTTTGCCCCCTGAACTTGAAAAGATTCACGATGTCTTTCATGTTTCGATGCTTCGACATTATAGATTCGATCCGTCACATGTGATTAATCCCTCAGAAGTTGAAATTCAATCTGACTTGAGTTATGAAGAAGAACAGATTCGTATCCTAGCTCGTGAAGTGAAAGAGTTGCGAAACAAAAGGGTTCCGTTAGTTAAGGTGTTATGGCTCAAACATGGGATCGAGGAAGCTACTTGGGAAACCGAGAGCTCGATGAAAGAACGATACCCAAACCTATTTACCGGTAAGATTTTCGGGGACGAAAATTTCTTAAGTGGGGGAGAGTTGTGACAGCCCAAAATTGACCCTAGTCGGGAAGTGGTTTCGGGACCGCTAAACCGAGTCACCGAAATGTTTGAATGTGATATTTATTGTCTAGAATATGTAATTATGAATGTGTGAAAATTTCAAGCTTCGATTTAGTCGATTGCATGTGAATTTAGTCAATAGGACTTATGTGCGACATTTTTAAAATGTGATAGGTCGAAGCATAAGGACCTATTAGAGCATGAAATAAAAAGGGGGGACTTGCATGTCAAATTCCCCCTAACTAGTAGTGGCCGGCCATGACAAGCATGGTAGACCAAGTGTGATGGGCAAGACATGTCATAGACATGTTGTGTTGGTGCATCATGGGTGGAAAAAAATAAAATAAGGAGCATGGGCATAAAATAATGAAAGGGAATATGATGAAAACAAAAAAAAAAGTGTGTAGTGGTTTCCCCCCCATTGCCGTGAGTTAAAGAAAAGAAAAGAGAAAATTTTGTTCATCATTTTTCATCTTCATTTGGCCGAAAATTCAAAGGAAGGAGGAAGGAGTTCTTGCTTCATGTTTGGTTTGGAAGAGGATTAGGAGGAGGTTTGGCCATAGTTGTATCTAGATCAAGGTATGTTTGAGGTTGTGCCTTGAGATTCATGCATGTTTTTAGTTGCTAGCTTGAGTTCTAATTAGCCCATGGTTCAAATCTTTGCTATGTCATGGGGATGATATTCGGCCTAGGTAGATTTTGTGTTAATGCCATTGCATGCTAAATATGAAGCTTGTTAATGATGCATGTGATGGTGGATTGATGATTCTTGAATCTTCTTTTTAGCATTTTTGAGTGAGCACATATGTGCATTGGTTGCTAGATGGAGAAGAATCGGCTAGCAAGTTGTGTGCTAAGGCCGAATATAATTTTTGTATATTAATGAGTAATGCATGTGTTAAATTGATGGAAAGGGAGAGGATGCTTTACTAGTGTATATATGTGTGTATTAGCCAAGTTTTGAACTTGAAACAAAAGGGTGTTTAGTCAATACAAGTGACCATACTTGTAGAATGTATTAAGTGTTGAAATCGGCCCCAACATAGACATGCATATTCGGCCATAGGAAGGAGATTGGTGTTGCATGTATTCGGTTAGAGGCAAGCATATTGATGCTTTTGTCTTGGCTTAGAAAATTCGGCCAAGGGGGAAAAATTAGCTAAAATGTTGAGTTTGATTCATGATTCCGTACATATGTGACTTTAATGTCTAATGTATAAAAATGGGCTAAGTGCCTTGTGTTCCTCTTTCCGATGCTCAAATGATTAAATCAATTTATTTGTTTAATTAAGCTCAAGAGCAAAGGGGAACTAAATTCGATAAAGGGAAGGAAAAAGTGGTCGAATAGCTATCGGAATCGTTCGACAACACCCGAGGTAAGTTCTTGAGTAAAAGAGCTTAAATTATGATTTGATTAGATCATGTTTTAAGCAAATTAAAATCATGCTCTTTGTGTGGCTATTGAGCCGAAATTTGCAAGAATGATAAGTGTCTTGTGTTCGAGTTTTGCTAACGAAAATGAAATACGAATGTGCCATGATTTATTGTTAAATGTGCATGGTTATTTGAATGATGTCCGGGCTAAGTCCCGAAGGCTTTGTGCTAAGTGACCATATCCAGACTAAGATCCGAAGGCATTTGTGCGAGATACTAATTCCGGGCTAAGCCTGAAGGCATTTGTGCGAGTTACTAAATCCGGGTTAAGTCCCGAAGGCAATTGTGCGAGTTACTATAACCGGGCTATGTCCCAAAGGCATTTGAACGAGTAGCTATATCCAGTTAAATTCCGAAGGTACGTGATTTGGGAATGAATGATCTTGCTGTAAAAATTTCAGTAAATACTCTAGAAACATCCCAACATTGAGGTATGTTTCGTATGTGCTTGAATTTAGTTGAGCCCTTACAAATAAGTATTCGCTCAGTTGATAAACGAGCTACCGGCCTTTGGCTAAGTTGATCTTTTGTGTATGTACATAAGGGTTGGTAATGTAAAGCAAGTATGATATCGAAAATTTGTGCATATGAAATTATTCGTTTAGCTATATGAATGCTATACTTTTGCTGTGCTGGAATTCCTTGCTCAAAACTTACTAAGCATAAATTGCTTACTCCGTTTCTTTGATCCTCTATTTTATAGATTTTGGTTCTCCAGCTATCGGACTTGGGATTTTGAAGTCGAAGTCGCCCACACTATCAAAGCCCCCCCCCTTTTGGTACAATTTTGGTTGAACTTCGAAATGGCATGTATAGGACTACCCGTTTGTTGTGGGTCATGGACCCTTTGGACTTGTATAATTTTGGATAGCCATGCGAAAATGGATTATATGTGTTTGAGTATAATGTTATAATCATTTGGTGTGGATATGCTTGACAAGGATTGGCCATGGGAATGGTTAATCACTATCATAAATTGTGCTATTTATGCAAAAAGGGCTAGTTGAATCATGGAAACCATGAAATAGGTAAAGTCTACCTTAAAGGCAGATGCTGACAGCAGCAGTGATGTAGATTTGGAAAATCACTAAAAATAGTAGGAATGGAATTAAATAGTGAATAAATTATGTAAACGAACCTTGATGAATCTATTTTCATAGGAAAGTAACGAAACAATCATAAGGACAGTATGTTAAGAGATATTCAGGTTCTCGTGAGACAGGGCCAGAACGGTTTCTGGATTTCCTGTTCCGACTTTGGAAATTCATTATAAATTAACCAGAGACAATTAGGAGTCAAGCCATATATGTATAGATTCCTCTCTGAGTCTAGTTTCTATAGAAACAAACGGCATCAGTATTGAATCCCTGTACAGGGAGATATCCAAGTCGTAATGTGCAAAGGTCAGGGTAGTCGATCCCTGTAACATGGGAGACTTCGACTAATAAACTGTACTAATTGGCCCAACCAAAAATTCTAGAAAAAAATATGTAGATGGGCATATGAGTCTAGTTTCAGGAAAAATTTACGGAACTGGATTCCGAGTTTCTGAACTCAAGATATGATTTTTAAAGCGACTATTACGCAGATTGGCAGTGTCTGGAAAATTTTTAAAGTTTGTTAACACCTCGTGTTTGACTCCAGTGACGGTCTCGGGTTCGGGGTGTTACACATTATTATACACATAACATAATATATTTTGTCACAATGTCATTAAGTGTCATAGATACATCCTAAATCATGTCATTTATATAATGTACAAATGAACTCATAATCATGATTTATTCATTCACTTCTTACCGAGGTCTCATCGATTCATAATCTCAATATTTATGGGCTTTGTGTACATACCTGTACCCTTCCAACTTGATCATACCTTGTCATTTCTTTGACATAATCTTTGAATTACCCGTTGAACCACTTGGAATACTAAGGGATATTCAGGGAAAATCTCATACTCATAGTACGAAAGCAATACCATATCCTAGATATGATCTTACATGGGATCACATATCGATGCCAATGCCATGTCCCAGACATGGTCTTATGTGGGATCACACACAACCCTAATGTCATGACATTTGTATCCTAACTATTCCTAAGGTTCAACTGGGATTTTGAAGCACCAAACTTTTGTTGAATCATCATCGAGTCATCAATAACCAAATTCATAGAGACAATATACATTTCATGCAATATCAAAGCAATAGATACATGATAACATAATATTGAATTATTTGCATACGAACTTACCTCGGTACCAAAATATGGTTAACTATTCGATTTAGTCCACAACTTTATTTTTTCCTCGGTTTAGGTCCAAACTCTATTTTTCTTGATCTATAATAGAAAATTTTACTTATTTAATACCCAAATTATTAATTCAATCCATAACTCATACTTTGACAAAATTACCTTTTTACCCCTAACTTTTTACATATTTACAACTTAGTCCCTAGGCTCGTAAAATGAAATGTACTCATTTTTTTGTTACCCAAGCATAGATGAAACTATATCATACTTATAACAACCCACATTTTCTTTCAAATCAAATTTTTACCACCTATTTTACAACTTTTACAAAAAGGTTCTTTTTAGGTGTTTTCATGAAAAACCACTTAGTAAAAGATGTTTATCACACATCAAACCTTTATATTCCTCCATTAAACATCAAAATACATGTATGTCACACATGGGTAAGTTTTTGAACATGAACCTTAACTCAAAATAATGTTAGAAATAGCTAGATCGGTTGATGACAACTTCAAAAATGTAAAGAATATTAAAAATAGGGTTATGATTTACTTACAATCAAGCTTGGAAGTTGAACAAAACCCTAGCTATGGCTCCTTGAGATTTTCGTCTGAGGTAGGAGAAGATGGACAAGAATTTTGCTTTATTTTTCCCTTTTTATTCTTTTATTAATCAAATAACAAAAATGCCCTTAAGGCCTTTCTTTTAAAATTTTCCTATTCATGCCCATTTTTGTCCATAAATATAGAAATTGGACAAATTTATATTTAACCACCTCTAATTAATAATCCATGGCAATTTCATGCTTAAAGCTTCTAGAACTCACATTTTGCAACTTTTTCAATTTAGTTCTAAAAGTTAAATTGGACACTTATCAATAAATTTTTTTCATGAAATTTTCACACAAGCATGCAATCATATCATAGACTCATAATAATCATAAAATAATTATTTCTACTTCAGATTTATGGTCTCAAAACCACTATTCCGACTAAGCCCAAAATTGGGATGTTACGACAAATATTCTTATGCTTACCAGACACACATGCGCTTCCTATTAGACTTGTTCTTACTTTCAAACATAAGTACACCATAATCATACAGATTCATAAGTCTTACATTTCTTATAAGATTTGTCTCATCATACTTTACTAGTTTCAATCTCATGCTTTGGTCACTTAGCATAGAAGTTTTTAGATAAGCATAATGCACATGCAAGAGTCAATCTAGGGACTTACTTGACAGAGATTTTTAATAGCTTAAACTCTAGATCTAGCGTTTGGCAAGATGCTACAACAACCACTTAATATGGAGAAATCGCTGGTAAAATCTAGGATTTTAACCCCAACATGAAGAAATCCCCTTCTTGTTCCTCTAGCCTCAAAACAGTCATATCTAGGAAAGGGAATAAGGGCTTTCTTATTTTATCCAGTTTATCTATTAACGTAACCTATGACCTTTTTAAAACTTGACAAGTGTTACTTCTTTATAGAATGATCTTGTCAAAGTCTACAACTCCGAGAAATCTAGCTGAGTATTTCTCTTTCTCTTTTAACTATTCTAGTTCGCTTCTGGTTAGTTCATAACCAGCTTACTTTGTAACTTAATTGATACGGGACCATAGTACGGGGGGTACCATACTATCGGAGTAACTCATATCCTAGAAATCATATTACTTAGCCACAATTCTCATTCTTCTAACCTTAGTAATTTGATATGGGACCTTCATTCTCTTGTATTCATTTTGGAGTTCACCCGCACTATATGCCAAATCACATTTGGGCGAATACTACTCTGCCAATCATACTTTTCTAATACTATGAGCCAAATCTTGTGTTTGCCAACGCCAAGGTGTCATAAACGTGCTCAA
The DNA here is from genome assembly GCF_007990345.1 of Gossypium hirsutum. Taxonomy (NCBI): domain Eukaryota; kingdom Viridiplantae; phylum Streptophyta; class Magnoliopsida; order Malvales; family Malvaceae; genus Gossypium; species Gossypium hirsutum. Next base: position 55,326,131 of record NC_053433.1, on the reverse strand, counting down.
AGAATTCTTATTCTAGGTAAGTTTCCAGCATTATACACCCTCAAAACTTCTTCTTAATGTCCTTTTTCTCATGAAAAATATTTGAACATTAGGGCTTCGTTGGGCGGGATGTTACATTGTAAATATTCACCATGGTAACTTTAGTTTACTAGAGTATATTTCACAAATCGGGTCAGTTCAAGTGAGTTCCATTTAATCAACCGGCCTCCATGATATGTTCTGTGTGCATTTGTTACAGGTTTCAATTCACAACCTCTGAAATATATATCTAGTTCAAATGATTTGAACGAGGTAATATCATTATATTGGTGTAGACGTCCATAATAAATACTCATACACTGGATCACACCCACATTATGGATAAAACTAGAAACAAATTTTATTTGAAAGAAAAAGGTAAAAAAAATGCCCAAGGCAATTTCACAATAAAAAACATAAAAGGGAGAGAAAGGATTATGTGAAAAAGGTGTGCCACATCATTTTGTATCAATTTCTAATTATTTAATGACATTTCGACAATTTTTTTCATGCTATTGATACATAATTTTTGTAATTTTTTTAACCTGAACCCTGAACCCTGAACCCTGAACCCTAAACTCTAAACCTTAAACTATGAACTCGATCCTTGAACCTTGAACCATAAATCCGAACTTGAACACTAAAAAGAGTTTGGGATTCAAGGTTCAGGATACAAGTTCGAGGTTTGAGATTTAGATTTGTGTTTGGGTTCAGGGTTTGAGTTTACAATTCAAGGTTTAGGGTTCTAGATTCGAGATTTAAGGTTTAAATTAAAAAATTAATAAATTTATGTATCAATTAAATGAAAAAATTATTAAAATATCATTAAATAATTAAAAATAATATAATGTGTCGCCTTATGTCTTACAATCCTTTTTAAAAAAGGGATTAGTATACCCATGTTGTAATAATAAAATAAAGGTTTCCCACATTTGTTTTTGTTGAAACAGGAACAAAAATAAAAAGTGCCATTATTATTCTTTTATTTAATTCTTAAGCAGTTTTTTTCTGTTGTGATATGTGAGCAATTTTCCCTCGTAATCTTGGTTCTCATTGGTATATTGAACCGTTATTTCACGATGATCCGGTATATATGCTTTCTCTTTTCTTATTTTCGTAAAATATACTTTCACATATGTTTTAATATTTCATAAAAAATTAAAAAGAAATACAAACAATTGTATTTTTAATAAAATAATATTATTTAATTTACTATTTACCATTATTGTATCAAATATAATCATTTATGTATATATATTTATATCAAAATTGAGGTATCTATCGTCTGTAGCAGTAATTAATTTCTTTGTCGCGGGTGATATTCGAAGAGGTAAACGATTGACCATAAAATGTACTCCATTATTATGGGTGAAGATCAAATCACCAATCTTATAATTACAGATGAAATGAACTACCACTCATGGTTCACTTATGTATATATGAACAATAAGATGTGTAAATATAGTTGTGAGTGCAATGGAATGAAGTTGATAAGAGAGGTTGGGGAAAAGGGTGCACAATCAGAGATCAAATGGCAGTGATGTGGTCATTTCACTGAGTTTAGAGTGGGGTAGGGATGTACATTATACCTTATGATGAATCCTTGGACTGTTGAGAGTTAAAGAACAAATGAGCAGGCAGAGGGGGAGAGAGTTGTGCCCATGTTATTATCACATTCTGGAATTTGGACGAGATTTTGGGTCCCATGATCTTTTAATAACAATGTTGTGTAGTGAAATTTTATTCATCAATTTTCAGTTTTGATGCAAAGGGAAAGGTCCTTTGGATGCTTCTCATTTGCTGACTACTGCTTTGAAGATCAGACCATTGCCTTGTTGACTACTGCAAGATTGTTTGAAATGATTTGTGTGTTTTGTAGCCCATGCTTTGGCATTTTCCCTCCAAATAAACATCATTGCTTTAGGTTTATAGGATTCCATTTTCTTTTTCCTTCATGTGTATTTTTTTTCTGTGTAAATTAGACTATTTTCATAGATAACTGTTTCATTTCGTAGTTTTTACTTCAATCAGTCAATGAGACATGTGAAATATGTCAAAGGACTAAAGGGAAAAGAGGGCAAATTAAAGGTTTCAATCCAGTAATTTTGAACGATTTAAGCAATAATTTTTCAGGTAAACTATATCATTAGTTATTAAATTATGGATAAAGTTTTGTTTTGGTTATTTAATTAAAAAATTTATAATTTAGTTACTGAACTATTCAAAAATTTTTATTTAAGTCATTGGACTATTAAAAATATATTATATGATTTTCTATGTTCGCATTGCCTGCACCAATTGAAAGTTCTATTTCATTTTCTCTCTTACATTCAATTTTTTTCATAAAACAATTTTGGATGTCACAAATCTATAAATTAAAATTTAAACAGCTTTTTCTTTGATTTCCAACACTAACCTTCAAATCGACTTGGATTTAAAGTATGTTCTACTTGTTGATAGATATTGAATCACCATACAATTGTCGATTTGTCGTTTGGAGGTCACTGATGAAACTTTTAAAAAAAATCTTAACCGCTTAATGACTTAAATAAAAAACTTTCGAATACTTCAATGAATAAATTATAATAATTTTAATTAAATAGTTAATAATGTAATTTGCCCCAATTTTTTTTAAGAAAACAAAGTTAATGTTGTCAATATTTATAATTTCTTTATAATATTCTTAAAAAAAAGTAAGATCATTAGAGGATACTGTGATGTGAGAGATGATGGTCCATATTCACTCAAATGTTTTGGTGGCATGCCCACAAAACTCCGTCGAACTATAAATGCACCAAATCATTACCCCCCACAAGATGGCCAAAAAGGAGAGAAAAGAAGGGTAAAATCTACAGCATATAAAAATAAAAAAGAGGGGTTATTTTGTGGGGTATGGGCTGATTTTGTTTTTACATACAAACTGTATACCAAGATATAATAGTTTTAGAGACACAAGTGAGAGTAAAGATGGGCAAGGCTTGTTTGTTTTTGTCACAAAATAGTATACAATAATGAAGGGTATTCGGATGATGCACAGGGTCGTAGGCTTATAGACAAGGAGGGACAAATAGAGGAAGTGGGGGAAGAGTTTCCCTTTCCCAAGTAAATTTTAATTCACAAATGAGAAGTGAGTGGGTCTTTCCACACAATGCATACAAAGGTGGGTTGTGGGTTTCAATGAACAATCTGGACTGCTCCATTGCTGCTATCATTCCACCCATCTCTATGTCTTGTTGGGTGCTTTGCTTTGTTGGCGACTGTGTTTTCCGCTTTCTAATCAGCAATTAAACAATTCCACCACTTAACCCCCAAACGCATAACCAGCGGGTAAAATTACCATCTACTAACATTCAAATACCATTTTAAATTTCTATAAAAAAAATACCATTTTAAATAAATAATTAAGATTATTACTTTCAAATTTTTCACCAATTTGTACAGTTAAAAATTGGTGTGGTTAACGGAATAATTAGATAGTGACAGGCGTGTCATATGTATTTCATGGGCTAGTTTTAGTAGCGGAAATAGATAAAATTTTTAATAGAAAGACCAATTTACTCTTTAATCTAACATACAAGAACTAATTTGTCCATTTTTTAGTAAATGGGTAAAAATGTTATCCAACTCCTAATACATAGGCCTACATGGTACTTTTACCTAACCAATGTGTTTCAAATATTATTTTGAAATAGTCGTATTTGAGACAAATATCAAAATCATACACCAACTTTAGTCCAATGTATAATGTCATACACAGCCTTAGATTTTGTACAATTTTATACATGAAATTTTAATTTAATTTAATTTTCACAAACTAGTAACAGCATTATCAACATAGCATCATTTTACGTTTATATATTATATACACAAATAATTATATTAATTCAATATGAAAATAAATTGATGTATTTATTTCTTTAAATGTGTACAATTGAATTAAAATCAAAGTTTCATGCGTGTTTATGAACCATGATCAAAGTTTTATGTGCATAATTACATAAAATCAAAGTGGATGTATCAAATTGCACATGAAGCCAAAGTTCACTTATAGTTTTGATATTTATCCCTTCGTATTTTTGTATTATATGGCACTAGTTCAATAAAAAGTTTTAGAGTTAATTGCATCAAACATTTTCAAATTATGACACTCATTCTTAATTGGTCCTTAAACTTCAAATCATTCTAATTACATTCCTAAGCTATCGGTGTTATATTAATTAGGTCATTTCATTACTAAAATTGTTAATTTAACTATTAAATGATATGTCAAATATTATGTGACATAATTTAAAATGAAAAAAAAGGAATATTGTAGTAATAGATGTTTTAAAAACTAATAGGTCATTTTCATTTTCGTTTACTTGAAAAATGGAAAATATTGAAGAAAATATGTTTGGTTGAAATTTTTAGAATGATTTTTGGAAAATGAAAATGGAAACATGTGAAAAATTAGAAAGTAAAAAAAAATTGTTTTTATTGTTTTCACTAAAAATATGTTGTAAACATGAAAATGATGAAAACAACAATTTTCAACTTTAGATGAAGTTCAAATCCATATAAATGTAAAAATATTCTCTTTTTGCAACGACCTTTTTAATGTTAAATTTGATATCCTAGTTCAAATTCATATAAATGTAAAAAAAAATATTTTATTTATGTTAGAGAAAATAGTTATCAAACATGTTTTCATTTTTGGTTATTATTTGACACATTAACAATGTACTTTTTTTATTCTACAAGTAGTCTTAAAAAATTATCACATATCTTTTTAAAAAAAAATATTATTGTTTTTAATATTTTACTATAGTTTTATAGGACACTTGTCAACTTCCTAACTCTGCTTATGGAGTTTAAAAACTCTACTAGTAATGTACAAAATATTTTTTCTTTCATGTTTTCATTAATAAAAATAATTTTTATTTCTATTTACTAAATGTGTTTTTTAACTTTTTAAAAAATAAAAAATTGTAAACTATATTTTGAAAATGAAAATAGAAAAATATCTTCGCAATCTAAATGAAGTGTTAGTTTGAGGTTTCAAAACTTTTATATAAATTTTATTGTAGATTTTTTTAAATTTTATTTTATTTTTAGTTTAATGGTTTTAAAATTATGTGATAATATTTTTCTTATTTTAAATTTAATTATATAAAATTTAACGTGTTTTAACTGTTTTAATAACAAAAGAATTTAATTAATATAACATTAATAATTTAAAAATATAATTACAACTTTTTAAAATTTAAAAATTAATCTAAAATAAAAATAATAAATTTGAGACTCAAAATTTTAGTAACATTAATTTGATTATAAAAAAGAATTAGTTAGAAACTCAAATCAATACCGAACATATTAAAAAATTGACTCCACTTTACTGATCACGTAGCTTCTTATTCTTTTCTTGGAGGAAAGAAAAGAATTATTTTGTGTTTCAAAACATCCACGTATTGAGTGCCTAAAAACAGCATGCACCATTTATTATTATTATTATTTTATATTATCTTTTGGTCACCACGTATCCAAGTTTGAGAAAGTGCAATGTTGTATTAAGATTGTGGGTATCCTTTTCCTATTAAAACTGGTATGTTTTAGGGTATGATTTTAAATTTATCGATTTTTTTAAAATATTTAATATTAAATATATTAAATGAATTATATTAAATAATTTTAAATATAAAAATATTAATTAGTTATATAACATACTCATAAATAAATTTTATAAATAAAAATTATCATTTAACAAATTTAAAATAAAATAAAAATCTTACACATTAAACAATAAAATTATCCACAACATTATTTAAAAAAAACAATAAAATCATTCCATACTAAATATATAAAATGAAAATTTTATAGAAACACAAAAGTTAATAGAAATTTTGTCTTTTTTTTAGTTTGTGTATTATATAAAGTCTTTATTATTTATTAATTTTCTACTTTAAATTTTAAAGTTGTCTATTTCTCTTGATTAAAGTTTAAATTTTAAATTTGATTAATAAAAAAATAATTCTATCTATTTTTTTAACATTATTCATGCACTGGTTGGTGCACAATGTTTCGGTGGTGCAATTGAAATTAGTCAGAATGAGCCAGTGCAATCGATACATGTCGAAATTTACATCGGTGCGAAAATGAGCAGCAATTATTCTAATTTATTACAAGACTGGTGCACACCGATCAATACAACAGAAATCAGTGCGAAATTGACTACATTGTGTTGTACACAAGCGTGTTGATCAATTCTAAGGTGGGGAAAAGTTACTTTTGGAATAAGCTTTGGTTAAGTGGATGAAATCAACGCTTGTTCTCACTTTTTTTTTCATTGTTAGAGCCATTTGGATGTAAAAGTATCATGAAGGTCCCTATACTAAGAGTGAGAATGCATTTTGCTCTATTTACTTAGAAAATGAGCAAATTAGTCCTTATATATTAGATTAAAAACCAAACTGGCCATTTTTATTATAAAATTCATCTATTTCACTGTTAAAAACTAGTGTCGTTGATAGAATAACCAAATAGTTACATGTGGCATGCCATGTATACCTCATTCTGATGTACAGAGACCAATTTTTAACAGTAAGAATGGATGAAAATTTTAACAAAAGGATCAATTTACTTTTTGATCAATGTATAAAGACTAATTTACCAATTTTTAAGTAAAAAAGATAAAATACAATCTGACTCTTAATATAATATATGGCATAATACTTTTACCCAAGCTACAAATGTATCCACTACTTTCTACTATAGGGGCATTGAGAATAAAATAGAATTGTAATATATAATATATTTTATTAAAAAAAATCAAATTGCAGCTTTCTTTATAAAACAAGAATCGAGAGTAATGCAGCTACAAAAGTTTTGGAATCATCCCATCCCACCTGCATTGCTATAATGTATATAAAAATAAATGTAATAAGCTTTTGTTTTTGTGATAGGAAGATTAATAGAGGCAATGTGGGTGCTGGAAATCCAGGTCAAAACTGAAGAAGTGGTAGTCATGATGTGGGGCATGGTTGAAGAAATTAAATAAATATTGATATAAGGTTCTTCGCAACATGAAGCAAGGCATATGCTTTAACATTTTATTATTAATTTTGTAGGGTTGATCCATGAAAAGATTATTGTTTTTTTTTTTTGGGTTGTGCTAATGCATGCGTGCAATGCATCTCCTTCCTTTCATCATGATCTTTTTAAATATTTATTAGATTTTCGGTCCACAAATTTATATATTCATAATAGAATAAAAATTTAGTTAAGTTTTTTTTAATAACGTTTAACATAAATTTAAAAAGAATAATTATAATTTTAAAAAGAATGATTAAACTTTTAAAAAATTAAATGCACCCAAACTAAGCCTCAATTAGGAAGGTTGTGAGAGTACATGGTTGATTTTTTGTGGTTGATTTTACAATTAAAAATTAAATAAAAAAGTCTTGTAATAATTTTATACTTTTGAGAATCCATTTATTAGGCTATGATGATTGGGAGAGCCACCGACAGAAACAAGGTTAAGTGGAGGCAGGGAAGGCCCATTGTATCAGAGCCTCCTTGAACGGTCAGCCGACTTGGGCAAACACGAAGAGGACCCAGTTTAACTTTAAATGTGGGGTTTAAAATAGGCTTTAAAAGCTTTTTCATTGATTACCTAAAAGGGTTGTTATTATTAGACAAAGCCTGTTAAAATGCACCCTCACTTCTCTAGGACCCATTTCCTTCTCTTCCACGCAAATAATTGCCAATGGTTTTCACTCCCACTATTTCACCTTCTAATTTTATAGAAATATCATTTACTCCAAGAGTCAAACTTAAAAGGGTAAGTGAATGTATTTTATTTGAAATAATATTTTGAGCTTTTAACACCTAAGCATCCCTTCACAAACTTTGAATTAGGTTAAGCAATATTAGCCATTAATTTTGATACAATTAGAGGATACAAAAATTAATAGATCCAAATTTATATAAATATAAATATCTTAAATATAATACAATAATATATATATATATAAACACCACATAGTTATACAACTTTATTATGTAAAAAATTTTGATGAGATAAAATCTAAAGAATAAGGCATATGCTTTTTAGTTTCAGGTAACTAATTAAAATGATACCGCAGAACAGAATGCTGAGCTATGGGTGTCGAAAAGTCGAGGGGTTAGGAGAAAGAAAAGAAGAACGATTAGTTTTGTCTTCAAAGTGCAAAAGCAATCAATTCCTCAATTCAAGTGATCCGGCGTGAAAACTTGCTCCAACAAGGTAAAAAATTTAGATAAAAATCAACTTGAATTAAAAACTAAGATTAGATTCCGAATAAAATCTTTTCAATCTAAGCCTGACCCGATTAGAATTTTTTTAGATTGAGTTACTGACTGGGTAATTTACAAAATAGTCATGTTTGTTTGTCCCAGGTTACATTTTAGTCACTTATGTTTGAAATGTTACGTTTTAGTCATTTATGTTATTATTTTGTTATGAAGTGATCACCCTACCGTTAAGTTCCATTATCTCTCTAACAATAATCCTACGTGGCAGTCTAACTAGATTTGAGGTGCCAACTTGAATTTCTAAATGGGATGAAAATAGATTTTTAATTAAAAATTTAATTAATTAAAATTTTTAAACCTAGACTTTAACTAAAAGAAGTGTTCAAACAAAAGTGACTATTTTTATAGATTACCCGTTACTAAAAATTTTTAAACCTAGACCTTAACTAAAAACTGATTAAACCTAGACCTTAACTAAAATTTTTTAAACTTAGTCAAATATAATTGATTAAAATATAACATGAGACAAATAAAAATGACTATTTTTATAGATTACCCGTTACTGACTGTCATTAGAATACCTTATTGTTTCCCTTATTCCCAATACCTAATCAATTCCTACTTCCTAAAAACAAAATCCCTGCCGCTCACCACCTGCACAAATGACCTCCAGCGTCACTGCCCGTTCGTCTCCCGCTCACCGCTCCAGCCCCGCTGTCCGTCCGTCCGTCTCCCGCTCACCACTGGTTTGCCCGGTAATCTTGATATGAACTTAATCCATTGTAGATTTGGTGTGGCGTGGGTGATGTATATATGCAGTGGACAATGGGTTTTTTAAAGTACATATATTTTGTTCTTTTATTTTTCTTATGGAAAAAGAAAAGAAAATGTTACATGCTTTTTGAAGGTGAACCGTAAAAGTTGATAGCAAAGGTGGGGTTTTGGAGGTTGTGGATTCAGAAAAGGAATTTAGTACAAAAAAACTATTTGCAATTTGCAAACAAAGACTGAGTTAACATTGCTTGTCACATTAATGTTTACAATTTTTTTTTCTATGGCTACCTTTTAATTATTATCTCAAATGCTGAATCCATGTATATATAATATCCATGGATAATTGGGTTTTCTTGCATTCTAAACACCTCAAATTTGTCGGTGCCATAGATCGATCTACCCATCAACCACCTTTCGTCAAATCACTTAACAAAAGAAAACTGGTCATTTAAAGCTAAAAATATACTAAGGTACTTTCACCATCTCTCACACTTAATCAACCATGTACTCATATGCGGAAAAGCCCACCAATGTATGAAGTAAAATAAATAAGCTTATTATTACTAGAAATAAAGAAAGAAAGCAATGCTTAAATTTTTTTTGATGATTGCTAGTCTTTGAAGCATAATTTTGATAAGATACCAAATATTTTTTACTGATTTAATTTTTTTTTAGTTACAAGTACAATTATAATTGTAAGTATAAATTATATATATTCAAATAATAATTAATTATTATAAAATATTATTTCCGGAGTGTTTATGCTTTATTTTAGCTTTGAGCATTTGTCTCTCGATTTCGAGGAGAACCTAAAGGAGTTCACGGAATAAGGCAAGAATGCCTACTCCATCAACGAAATATTTAGCATTTGGCCTTAGTGGGGTTCTAACCCACTAAAACCCTTAAAACATGGGTTAGAACCCCTCTAAGATCCAGTGCTAAACATTTCCTTGATGGACTAGTCAATTCTATCAAATCCCATAAACCTCTTTGGACTCTTCTTAAAGTCAAGAGACAAAAGCTTAAGGTTAAAATCGAGTATAGATACTCCAGGAATAATAGCTCTATTAAGGGTCCAAGATTGCCCCAAAGAGCCAATCCTCTCTCAACAAAAAGACATTGACTCTCTTACGAGAAGCCTTTAAAGTGTCGTCCTATCACACCTAAATTGAAGTATAGCAAATGTCGCACACTTGTAAGATAGAATCTCACAAATAGGCAACGCTATCACAAATTAGTTTAAATTGAAGTAAACCAAAAAGTTTAATATAAAAATCGTAAGGTTATAATCTCATAAATTTTTTTATAGATTTGTTTTAAAGACAACTTTTAAAATGTGCAGTTTAAAAAAGGTCAAAATAAAAACTTTTCTAGTAGTATCGAAAATGTAAATTATAGAAACATCTTAGGAGTTCTAAAGAAATACAATAATATTTAAAAGTGTCACTCTCCAAACTTCTCACTTCACGAGCAAATTTAGAACTTGTAAAAATATTAAAAGAAAGGGTGAATTTAACTACTTAGTAAGTAATTGGCATTTTCTTTTGTTGGGTTAAGCAAGCATGGAAACATTTAGGACAAATATATTATTGAAACATAATTGCAAAATTTATGAGTAATCTGCAACAAATAATTCTAAGCATATTCCATGTCAAAATTATAATAAAGGCAAATTACTAATTTCTGACATATCATAAGATAATAGTAAATTCTTTTTTTCGTTATGGTCACCCTTAACCTCAGTGACAAAAGTCAAAAACCACAAATCACCCTAATGGCAGTGGGTTGGAACAAAAACCACAATTCATCCCAATAGTAATGGGTCGAAACAAAAACCACAATTCACTACGGGTGAGTATTTGATCGAGTCGAGTTGAATCGAGTAAAAAAATTTCGAGTCGAGTTAAGGAATCCTATTATTTATATTCAATGTTGCGTTTACATGGACCGATTATTTAACTATAATGGTTTTGCCTTTTAACTTAATGAGTAAACATTTCAAAAAACCACGTAATTTTTCCTTTTAACTTAATGGTTTTGACTTTTAACTTTAGAAAATGTAAATATTTATCAAAATGATGTAGTTTTGCCTTTTTCTTATTCGGAATTTCGAATAACACATTCATATTCAAGTTAAACTAAAAAACTTAATTTTTTATTTGAGTTAATCTGAATAATTTGATTAACTCAAATAACTCAAACTATTTAATTTAAAATTTAATTTTTTTATCAAATTTCTCGAATTAAATCAAATTTTGCTTACCCTTACAATTCACCTTAGTGGAAGTGAGTCAAAGACCACTATTCTAAATCGGTGGCATGGGTGAAACCAGTTGCTAAGAACAAAATACATGTTGAAATGGCGAATGTTTAACCCTTATTTGCAAGGTTGGAACATAGCATATTAGAAGCAAAATAAAAAAAAATCATAAAAATCTGATTACTCAAAATTTCATAACCCAATGCAAAATATATTCCTATACCTTTTCAAAACTAACTATATACCAAAATATAATTAAATACCATATATATACATCAAAAGCAAAATCCAATAGTATATTTCTCAAAAATAATTAAATAATCCAATTTAAGTATAGAAAAAAATTGTACTTAGATAGTTCAATATTATACATCGTAAATTTAAAACCATAGTAGTATGCTTAACCCAAATTTTCATAAAACATGATTAAAATATCATATATGTATATTGCATAAATAATATAGAACATTTGAAGTTGATCGATACATTAGAAGCTTAAAAGGTAGGATTTTCTATGGTAATCCTAAGACATTTTAATTGTGTGAAATTCGTCTAACAAATAAAGATACAATTGTATAATTTAATTAAACTATCCTCTTAGAAATAAGAAAGCATTTAACAAAAATATAATAATAAATTACATACTAAAAATATAAAATTAGATTCAACAAGGTTTATCAATTTAAAGATATAAATTACTTGTGTTACCTCAAAAGTAAGTAAAGTGAATTTATTAAAATACATTCATATATATTGTAGAAACCCAATTTTGCCCAGGGCCCAAAACTCGGAAGCCCAAAATCCAAACACAAATAGTCCATAAAATACAAATAATAACCCAATCATAAATGGGCCCGAAATTAAAAAACCCTAGCCCATATGACTTTAACATTTTCGGCAGAAGCAAATCCTATTTGCCTCCCCTAAGCATGTGTGCCGCTGGCCTCCTCATCTGCCACACCTCCAGTTCTCCATGCCACCATGTCGGCCACCATGCCTCTCAGCCTTGGCCACCACGCCCCACGCGTCTGACACTCCACCGTGCCCACCACCTGCAACAAGAACAAACACAACAGCAAAGAAAGCATGCGAATGATGGGGGAAGTAATAAACAAAAGGAACGAAAAAAAATATATTGGCTTTAAAAGCCGAAATCTATCATTTGTAACGGGGGGAATTTCCCTTGTAAAAAACGCACATTAGAAATCAAAAACAAAAAAAAAATAGAAGTTCAAAAAGGTTAAGCCTCTACCGGTCTCTATTCATTTTCATTTTCATTTTATTTTTTTTTATCTTTTTCTTTTTGCAACTTCATTTTAATAAGGAAAATAAATATAAAAAAAGGAAGAGGGAGTGCACCTGAATCGGCCCTTAGATCGGCCGGCGATTGGTCCTTTGCCGTCATCGGATTCGGGCTTGAGAGGGGGCCAAAGATCTTGTTTTCTCCTCGATTTCCCTTTCCAAGGCTCGAACCTTTAAAGGTGCTTCAACGTGCGGATCGGGAGCCCCCTTTGCGCGACGCCGGCCACCGGCCGTGGCGGCGAATCGGAACGGCCGAGGAATGGGAGTTGAGAGGATTTGAAATCCTCAATTTTTTTTAAAAAAAAAGGGAAATGGAGGCTGATGCTTTTTAGGGCTTTATCTTTTTCTATTTATACAAGATTCTAAATTGCGTCATTCAAGGGAGAAAAATCTGCACATTATTGCCATAATGGGTATTTTTCACCTTTGGTCCCTCCATTTCTGCGGCACATTCAATACAGTTTTTGTTTTACTCAAACAGGGAATATTGCGCAATCGGTCCCCCATGTCCTCGGCGCCTTTTATCTCAGTCCCTTTACCACATATTTCATATATTTACAGTTTGGACCCCCGGATTTTGGTTTGATTTTAATTTTCATCCTTTAGTTCATTTAAGTTATTATTTTTTTTTTGTTTTAAAAAAAAAGAACAGGGGAGTTTTCTTTATTATTTATTTTAAGTTATATATATGTGTATATTTTATTTACCTAATATTTTTCTTATTATTTGTATTACTTGATTTAAATCATTATATACACACGTGCGCATGTTATTTATATATATGTAATTATGTTTTCATATTTTATAATTCTTATACATACACATATATATATACACGTATAGACATACATATTTTCATTATATATATATACCTACATAGCTTTTTTGTATTTTAAATTTTTTAAAATTCATACATACATTTGTAAAATTTTTATAATTTTATTCATTTCTTTATTATCATTATTGTTTTACTTTATGCTTATTTATTTATTGATGTGTCCATTATTATTTTTAAAAAAATGTTTTAGTTTTTTGTTTATTTACTTGTTATTGTATATAATTGATTTTTTTATATATTTATTTTTGTTATTTTTGCTCGTATTATTTTTACTCGCATTATCGTAATTGTTATTCCGTCACATCAATTTTTACCCAAATTCGTAAAAAAGGAAAATTTTGGAAATAAAGGCAATACTCAATACTTGGGATCTTCGAGAGAATTGGGCCCTAACGTGCTGGGTTCTAATTTTTTGTTGAATCTAAATACTCGAGAATGCTCTTTAATACAAAACATAAATAAAAACTCATTATCGGGATTTCAATATGTTGTGTCCTAACGCATTGGATATGACACGTGGTTTTCTCGATATGAGGATTTTTTGAAAGTAAAGGCAATATTCCGTATTTAGAAAATTCGAGAAAATCGTGCCCTAACTTACTGAGCTTCGATTTTTCTCGTTGATTCTAAGTAATCGAATATTCTTTTAAAATTAAAATAAATGAGGTTTAAATAAAAAATAAAAGGCAAGCTTACTCTAAAAAAATACAAGGTGTTGTGTCCTAACTTATTGGATGTGACATCTTGTTAATTCGAGATAAGAAGGCATTTTTCATTTTGATTTATCCAAATAATTTTTTTTAAAAAAATAACGCAATATAAAGAAGGATCGTATTTTTAAATTCTTTTCGAGTTTTTAATTTTCGACATAAAGACATTAAATAATCAACTAAGGTACCAATTTTGGGCGTGTCGAGGGTGCTAATCCTTCCTCATGCGTAACCGACTCCCGAACCCGTTTTTGGATTTCGTAGACCAAACTCGTTGTTTTAATAAAATTAAATCGTTTATTAAAAACAACCATTTTACGAGGTGACCCGATCACACCTCATCAAAAAAAAAGATTGGTGGCGACTTCCGTTTTCATTCTATTTTCAAAATCCAAGTTGACCCCGTTTTCCGTCAAAAAAATGGTATGACAGCTTGGCGACTCCACTGGGGACAATAAGAGAGTCAAGCCACGTGTTGATTATTTCTTGTCTTTTTGTTGAAAGTGGAAAATTCGATTTAAATTTACGATCCCCTCATTGCATCTCTTTTGTTTTGAGTTATATTTTTTTTATCGTGTTCTGTATTTTATTTTATACCTCTGCACATTGCATTGCATGACCGTTGGTCATACCCTTTTAAGTGGGAGTGAGAAACTACGCCTTCGTGAGGTTTTCACCTCCGCATGGGATAGTGAATCGCTTCCGAGATACATCCGTACCTATGTCTTCGTGAGATTTTCATCTCCGCATGGCCATAGGGAAATGTATTCCCCTGAACTGAACTCGGTCCATATGAGCCTATAATGGGTGAGGATCGAGGAATCTGCTGGTTCAGGTACCCTTACTTTAGAACCAAACCCCATGTTGTGAACCTTAGGAGCCCACCCTAGGTAGAACCACTTCGAACCCCTAGTATTCACCCAAATAGGTGTTCTATTTATTCTTGCTTGCTTTTGCTTTGTACTAACATGTTTTCTTTTTGTTATGATTGCATTGCATTTTCATCATAAAAAGAGGTGTTGATTCACGTTCAATTGCTAAATAGAGAGCTTGTCATAAGAAAATGGGTTTCTTGATAAAGTGGATGACGATACGGTTGTCCTAATACGGTCCGAGAAGATATAACAAAAGAAGGATGATAGTTCAGTAGAGGACTATACGACTTTGCCTCGTTGCCTGAAGACTCAAGATGACAAAGATTATTCGAGAACCGCTAAACTTTTTAAAGAGAAGCCAACGAGCATCACAAGGATGAGTGAGTAACGAGTTGCGGCCCAGATGAAGAAAAAAGAGATAGAATGGATGTCCCTTTTGAAGAGTTCGGGAGATTTATCTTAACGCTCGAATGAAGAAGAGGATCGAATGTCCCCGCCTATGACGGCAAAGCCGTATATATATCTGCTTTATGTAAATAGATTTGTTTTCTATTCCAGTTGTTCTAATAGAATTGAACCAAGAATCAACGTTTCTTTTGGCATTCATTTCATGCATTTGCATTACATTGCATCATATGCATTAGACTTTCACGAAGTGACCCTAACTAGGTAAAATTATTTCAGCTACCCCGGAAACCACCAAAAATCTAATCAAATATCACTACGGTACTCGTCGCCAAACGAAAGCAATGGATCAAAGGTTGGAAAGATTGGAACAGTTGCAACGAGAGATGCAAGATCAGATGCACGAACGACTGGAAAAAATCCAGCAAGACATGTTAGAATCCCAGAACACTGTGATGAACCAAGTAAAGCAGTTATTGACTGGAAGGAATGACAAAGGAAAAGGCCCTTCAGTTGATGCTGGGGATGATCACGATGACCCTGCCTATCCTCCAGGTTTCACCCCAACTAACATCCAAGCGCAACCAGAGGTGTACCCGCAGAGGGCACCTGTTACCATTAGATCCCAATACCAGGTCGGTGCCCCAGCATCGATGAACTTTCCAATAGGCTTGGGTTCTAATCCCGGTGATAATCCTACCAACCCCGTGTTTCCTGATCTCGATAACATGACAGAGATGGAGAAAGCGAAAACGGACTTATCGAAACAACTTGAGGACCGATGTAGATGGCTAGAGGAGAAATTTAGAGCCATGGAGAACACCGACTACCATTGTGGAGTCGACGCCAAGGACTTGAGTTTGGTACCTGACCTAGTACTCCCTCCCAAATTCAAAATGCCGGAGTTTGAAAAGTACAACGGGACTAGTTGTCCTGAAGCTCATATAACTATGTTCTGTCGAAGAATGACAGGATACATCAACAATGATCAACTGTTGATCCACTGCTTCCAGGACAGTCTGATCGGGTCTGCAGCTAAGTGGTACAACCAGTTAAGCCGCGTCAACATCCATTCATGGAAAGACTTGGCGCAAGCTTTTATGAAGCAATACAGTCATGTGACAGATATGACACCCGATAGAATCGCATTGCAGAACATGGAAAAGAAGCAAAGTGAGAGCTTTAGGCAATATGCCCAAAGATGGAGAGAGGTCGCGACACAGGTCCAGCCGCCTCTTTTAGAGAAAGAAACCACGATGCTTTTCATCAACACTCTGAAAGCACCGTTCATTAACCACATGTTAGAAAGTGCTACCGTGAGCTTCTCAGATGTAGTGATGTCTGGTGAAATGATTGAAAATGCAATAAGAAGTGGGAAGATAGGTGCGGAAGAAGGCATCAAGAGATCAACCCCAAAGCACAAAGACAATGAGGTGAACAACACGAGTACATATAGCAAGGGTTATTCAAAACCAATTACGATGAATCAGCCAAGAAAAATGGTCGCTAACCAACAAGGCTCATTGAGACAAGAACCTGGAGTGAAACCAGGTACTGAGAACCTTCAGTTCACACCAATTCCAATGTCGTATGAAGAGTTGTATCAAAATTTATTCGATGCGCATGTTGTTTCCCCTTCCTACTCAAAACCCCCACAACCTCCATATCCAAAGTGGTATAATGCGAACACACACTGTGACTACCACGCAGGAATTACGGGGCACTCAATAGAGAATTGCATCACCTTCAAGAAACTAGTTGAAAAACTCATCAACATGGGTATTGTCAAGTTGGGTGACTCATCTACTGCAAAAAATTTGCTACCTAATCATGATTGACAATAAGGTGAATACGATGTATGAAGAGATATTGGGAAGTGTTCACATCAATGACATGCATGAAGACACAACTGAAGAGGGAACTTTGTTAGATGTCTGCCCTCATAAACTTGGAAGTGTTCTAAATAAATCAGACTGTAAAAGAAGTCTCTGTAGTATTTAGAGCCTACTTAGAGTAATATTCAGAACAAACTTGTTGCTTTTAGCCTGAAGCAATATGAATTTTTTGTGAAATAGGCTCATGTCTGAACGTCGTTATTTTAATGAAATGCATCTTTGCGATCATTTTTGAGCTAATATTCTTTCATTCTTTATGAATAATTATTTTTAATCTTTCATTCTTTCTCCAAAATCATTCATTCATTCATAATTATATTGTACAGATAATTATTCTTAAATTCATACATTCTTTGTATATTCTTTTGCACCAACAACAGGTCCCTGAATATCAACGACATGAATGACACTGCTACAGACTCAGAATCTCCTTTTGAGCGAGACATGTGTTTAGAGGAATCTCATGACTTCGAAGATGACATAGATTGTGGCCTATCTCCGTACTTATTGAGGAGGGTAGAACAAGGTGAAAACAGATTCCACCTTATGAAAAATCAATGGAGTCCATGTGGGGCATGAAGGTTGTTAGGTCGATCTCGCCAAAAAAGGTCTGGCGGTCATCAGTTTATCTTCACGGGAAGAAGCTGCTTCATATGCCAATGTCACGAAGTCGACAGCAAATTTTTTGAAAAATCACGAAAAGTCGGAAAGAATCATATTTGACAATGCACTAAATTTGAACAAGAGCAAAATATAAGAAGTTTGCAGTCTGTTCAAGATTAACACCATATCGCAAAACAAAACTCTCTTTTTGGGCTTATCGCGGTTTCACCTATTGAGGTCGAGATTTCCTTCTCTTTGAGTTTTTGGATCCAATCCTGGTTGGAGAGGAATGTTCAAAATATCTATCATGGTCAAATGTACCAAAAGCAAATGGTATGAGTTCACCAAAACAAGGTTTGCGCCAGAGAATTCCACAAGGGGGACCCGATATCAAAGAAGATCCTTCCCATACAAAGGGGACTTCAGAAGAAAGTGGATGCCAAGCCAGAAGGACCTTATGTGGAAGACTTTATCTGGGAGAGTGTCAGTATGACCAAGATAGATGGCAAGAACTTGCCTAATCTTGAGAATTTTGATTCAAGGAACAAATACTTCACTTAAAAAAAAGAAAATTAATGAAAAGAAGAAAAGAAAAATGAGTGAAAAAAGGAGAGGCCAAGGTGAAAACCCACAAAGGGCGCCTTGAGACCAAAGGGGCTTGAGTTGAAAACCCAAAAAAAAGGGCGACTCAAATTTTGGATCAAATTGGGGCATGAGGCGATCAGAGCAGCTCAAATTTTGATCAAATCGAGGCATGTAATGATCTTGCTATACCTGATTCAACAGGAAAGGGTAGGTAGCATCTTGGGGCATCGACAAAGTCTTGTAGATCTCCTAAACACATGTCAAACACAGAATGGTCTTTCAAAGAGTTGGTACAGAGAAGTTCAAGCTACGATATCTGGGGCATCTTGTCCTCATACTTTTTTTCTCTTGGAATACTTCATTCTTTTTCAAGATACGTGTTCCCAATTAATTCCCCTTTTATTCTTGCTATCCTTGATAGTTTATCCATTTTGAGCTATGCTCTCAAATCAATTCTATTTTATCTATCGTTATGATCTTTTGCAAGCATGTTGCATTGGAATAATGATTAATGGACTAATAAAACTTTCACGAAGGAAGTTTTGCATATTACTCTGAAAAGTTTCTAAATAATATAGGAGCCTGAAGCAGGACAATTGTTTAGAACACTCCAAATTTAAAGGTTGGAAATTTGGGAAGGAATAGTCTAATTTTAGACTTTCTCTTTGGATTTTTGTTGTCAAACGCGTTGATTGACAAGACGCCATGTTGGTGACAAAGCTTGAATAAACAAGAAAGTGATGATTTTCAGGCAATAGGAAGAGGTTACCTCGGGAAGGAGAGCCCTCGTTTGCGCATGAGTCGTTGGTACGACACATTGGGAATGATGTAAGGGACCAGAAGGATTTAAATCTTATACCCTTGATTTGCGATAGGAGAAGATTGACAAAAGCCATATCTTTCTACCCTAGGGTTACAGTGGGAGATTGATGGTACAAATTTTATGTCCCAGTGGGTTGAACTTCGATGTTCACAGTGGGGGCAATCAGATTATGTGTTTCTTTGAAAATGCCGGCTGGTCAAGAAGGCGTTGCGACACGTTAGTGATAAAGCCTTAATAAGCTTTTGAGCGATGATAACCTAAGCATTAAGGAATTATTTTCATGACATTCTACATTCATTCAAATACCATTCACGCATGTCTAGTTAGGAGCATTTGATTCATTTTGATCATGCCATCCTAATCATTAGACATAATTAGGTTCATTATACAGGTCATGTTCCCTAGAGGACAGATCAGTAAAGATTGAAGATTGCAGATCTTGCCTTCCTGTATTTGGCAGCGAAGCAGATCAAAGATGGCAGATTTTACCTCCCTGACCACAGTGGAGTACATTGAAGCCGATAATTCTATCTCCCTGTATTTGGCAGTGGAATAGATTGAAGATTGCAGATCTTGCCTTCCTGTATTTGGCAGCGAAGCAGATCAAAGATGGCAGATTTTACCTCCCTGACCACAGTGGAGTACATTGAAGCCGATAATTCTATCTCCCTGTATTTGGCAGTGGAATAGATTGAAGATTGCAGATCTTGCCTTCCTGTATTTGGCAGCGAAGCAGATCAAAGATGGCAGATTTTACCTCCCTGACTACAGTGGAGTACATTGAAGCCGATAACTCTATCTCCCTGTATTTGGCAGTGGAATAGATTGAAGATCAAGGATGGCAGATTTTACCTCCATGTGACTACAGTAGAGTACATTGAAGCCGATAATTCTATCTCCCTGTATTTGGCAGTGGAATAGATTGAAGATTGCAGATCTTGCCTTCCTGTATTTGGCAGCGAAGCAGATCAAAGATGGCAGATTTTACCTCCCTGACCACAGTGGAGTACATTGAAGCCGATAACTCTATCTCCCTGTATTTGGCAGTGGAATAGATTGAAGATTGCAGATCTTGCCTTCCTGTATTTGGCAGCAAAGCAGATCGAAGATGGCAGATTTTACCTCCCTGATTACAGTGGAGTACATTGAAGCTGATAGTTCTATCTCCCGGGGCAAGAAGTAGATCAAAGATAGCTGATCCTATCTTCCTATATTGGTAGGAAGTGGATCGACGACGCAGATCTTGTCTTCCCATATTGGTGGCGAAGTAGATCGCAGAAAGCAGATCTTGTCTTCATGTATTGGCGTGAAGTAGATCGAAGATAGCAGGTCCTATCTTCCTATATTGATAGGAAGTGGATCCAAGATACAGATCTTGTCTTCCCATATTGGTGGCGAAGTAGATCGAAGAAAGCAGATCGTGTCTTCATGTATTGGCATGAATTAGATCGAAGATATCAGATCCTATCTTCCTATATTGGTAGGAAGTGGATCGAAGATGCAGATCTTGTCTTCCCATATTGGTGGCGAAGTAGATCGAAGAAAGCAGATCTTGTCTTCATGCATTAGCGTGAAGTAGATCGAAGAAAGCAGATCTTGTCTTCATGTATTGGCGTGAAGTAGATCGAAGATATCAGATCCTATCTTCCTATATTGGTAGGAAGTGGATCGAAGATGCAGATCTTGTCTTCCCATATTGGTGGCGAAGTAGATCGAAGAAAGCAGATCTTGTCTTCCCATATTGGTGGCGAAGTAGATCGAAGAAAGCAGATCTTGTCTTCAGGCATTAGCGTGAAATAGATCGAAGATGCCGATCTTGTCTTCCCATATTGGTGGTAAAAAGATCAAAAAAAAAAGCAGATCTTGTCTTCATGTATTGGCGTGAAGTAGATCGAAGATATCAGATCCTATCTTCCTGTATTGGTAGGAAGTGGACCGACGATGCAGATTTTGTCTTCCCATATTGGTGGTAAAAAGATCAAAAAAAAAAGATCAAAAAAAAAAAAGCAGATCTTGTCTTCAAGTATTGGCGTGAAGTAGATCGAAGATATCAGATCCTATCTTCCTGTATTGGTAGGAAGTGGACCGACGATGCAGATTTTGTCTTCCCATATTGGTGGTAAAAAGATCGAAGAAAGCAGATCGACGATGGCGGATTCTACCTCCCTGACTACAGTGGAGTACATTGAAGCCAATAACTCTATCTCCCTGCATTTGGCAGTGGAATAGATTGATCGCATCAAGTCTTATCTCCCTAAGCAGTAGTGGAGCAGACTAAAAACACAAATCTCATCCCCATAGAGTCGTAACAGAGCAGGTTGAAGCTTAGATCTTATCTTTATGAAGTTACATTGGAGTAGATCGAAGCTACAAGGCATATGTCAGAAAATGTAGTAGACTGAATCTAAAGCTACAAGATGCAGTGGGTTGGAAGGAGATTATCTGAACCAGAAGAACACCAATGAAGTCAAGACCCAGCAAGACCAGGCAAAATTGGCCTTTCATCATGTCTTTGCTCTATTCTCGTTACACGAAAATGAGCAAAGAGGGGCAGCTGTAGAAACCCAATTTTGCCCAGGGCCCAAAACTCGGAAGCCCAAAATCCAAACACAAATAGTCCATAAAATACAAATAATAACCCAATCATAAATGGGCCCGAAATTAAAAAACCCTAGCCCATATGACTTTAACATTTTCGGCAGAAGCAAATCCTATTTGCCTCCCCTAAGCATGTGTGCCGCTGGCCTCCTCATCTGCCACACCTCCAGTTCTCCATGCCACCATGTCGGCCACCATGCCTCTCAGCCTTGGCCACCATGCCCCACGCGTCTGACACTCCACCGTGCCCACCACCTGCAACAAGAACAAACACAACAGCAAAGAAAGCATGCGAATGATGGGGAAGTAATAAACAAAAGGAACGAAAAAAAATATATTGGCTTTAAAAGCCGAAATCTATCATTTGTAACGGGGGAATTTCCCTTGTAAAAAACGCACATTAGAAATCAAAAACAAAAAAAAATAGAAGTTCAAAAAGGTTAAGCCTCTACCGGTCTCTATTCATTTTCATTTTCATTTTATTTTATTTTATCTTTTTCTTTTGCAACTTCATTTTAATAAGGAAAATAAATATAAAAAAGGAAGAGGGAGTGCACCTGAATCGGCCCTTAGACCGGCCGGCGATTGGTCCTTTGCCGTCATCGGATTCGGGCTTGAGAGGGGGCCAAAGATCTTGTTTTCTCCTCGATTTCCCTTTCCAAGGCTCGAACCTTTAAAGGTGCTTCAACGTGCGGATCGGGAGCCCCCTTTGCGCGACGCCGGCCACCGGCCGTGGCGGCGAATCGGAACGGCCGAGGAATGGGAGTTGAGAGGATTTGAAATCCTCAATTTTTTTTAAAAAAAAAAGGGAAATGGAGGCTGATGCTTTTTAGGGCTTTATCTTTTTCTATTTATACAAGATTCTAAATTGCGTCATTCAAGGGAGAAAAATCTGCACATTATTGCCATAATGGGTATTTTTCACCTTTGGTCCCTCCATTTCTGCGGCACATTCAATACAGTTTTGTTTTACTCAAACAGGGAATATTGCGCAATCGGTCCCCCATGTCCTCGGCGCCTTTTATCTCTGTCCCTTTACCACATATTTCATATATTTACAGTTTGGACCCCCGGATTTTGGTTTGATTTTAATTTTCATCCTTTAGTTCATTTAAGTTATTATTTTTTTTTTGTTTTAAAAAAAAGAACAGGGGAGTTTTCTTTATTATTTATTTTAAGTTATATATATGTGTATATTTTATTTACCTAATATTTTTCTTATTATTTGTATTACTTGATTTAAATCATTATATACACACGTGCGCATGTTATTTATATATATGTAATTATGTTTTCATATTTTATAATTCTTATACATACACATATATATATACACGTATAGACATACATATTTTCATTATATATATATACCTACATAGCTTTTTTGTATTTTAAATTTTTTAAAATTCATACATACATTTTTAAAATTTTTATAATTTTATTCATTTCTTTATTATGATTATTGTTTTACTTTATGCTTATTTATTTATTGATGTGTCCATTATTATTTTTAAAAAAATGTTTTAGTTTTTTTGTTTATTTACTTGTTATTGTATATAATTGATTTTTTTATATATTTATTTTTGTTATTTTTGCTCGTATTATTTTTACTCGCATTATCGTAATTGTTATTCCGTCACATCAATTTTTACCCAAATTCGTAAAAAAGGAAAATTTTGGAAATAAAGGCAATACTCAATACTTGGGATCTTCGAGAGAATTGGGCCCTAACGTGCTGGGTTCTAATTTTTTGTTGAATCTAAATACTCGAGAATGCTCTTTAATACAAAACATAAATAAAAACTCATTATCGGGATTTCAATATGTTGTGTCCTAACGCATTGGATATGACACGTGGTTTTCTCGATATGAGGATTTTTTGAAAGTAAAGGCAATATTCCGTATTTAGAAAATTCGAGAAAATCGTGCCCTAACTTACTGAGCTTCGATTTTTCTCGTTGATTCTAAGTAATCGAATATTCTTTTAAAATTAAAATAAATGAGGTTTAAATAAAAAATAAAAGGCAAGCTTACTCTAAAAAAATACAAGGTGTTGTGTCCTAACTTATTGGATGTGACATCTTGTTAATTCGAGATAAGAAGGCATTTTTCATTTTGATTTATCCAAATAATTTTTTTTTAAAAAATAACGCAATATAAAGAAGGATCGTATTTTTAAATTCTTTTCGAGTTTTTAATTTTCGACATAAAGACATTAAATAATCAACTAAGGTACCAATTTTGGGCGTGTCGAGGGTGCTAATCCTTCCTCATGCGTAACCGACTCCCGAACCCGTTTTTGGATTTCGTAGACCAAACTCGTTGTTTTAATAAAATTAAATCGTTTATTAAAAACAATCATTTTACGAGGTGACCCGATCACACCTCATCAAAAAAAAAGATTGGTGGCGACTTCCGTTTTCATTCTATTTTCAAAATCCAAGTTGACCCCGTTTTCCGTCAAAAAAATGGTATGACATATATATATAAGAAATTTAACGAAATTAATAAGATTGAATTTTGTATGGTTTTAAATCAAATAATGTGAATTCGAACTGAAAATATTTTTAAAAATAATTAAAAAATCAAAATTTTGAAAATTTGAAAATTTAAACTTCATGATCGTTTGGCTTACTTGAAGCCGTTCAAACTAACAATTTACTTGGTATTTCGACAGTGTAAAAACATAAATTTAAGGAACAAATGTAATACTAAAACATTGAAACTTGTTTTGTCAAAATCGGTTACCAAAAACTTAAGTTTTGAAAGCCAAAACATTAGAAATCATCACCATCTGCCTATATTTTTTGGGGCTAATAGTTTCAATTGGCCTACTTTGAGGCCTCATATTTCTTAGAACAGGAGTCATATGACTAAGATAGCAATACCAAATGAAAGTACAAATATCTTACTGAGAAAAATATCTAAATTTCAAAATAAATGAACGTCTATAGATGGATTTCTAGTGTGTCAAAGTTGGCTATTAAAAATTGTTAAAACATATACAACAAAAACTTAAAAAAATATTTTCTCCTAAATTACTTGATCAAAATGGATTGTACACATACCATTTGAAAGATCGTGAAGAGAACTTTCATTTGGCACCAACAATGTCATCGGAACCTCACTGGAAAGTTCTCGGAATTTAACAAATTATAAAACTAAACCCCCCAAAAAATACATGGGTTTTAAGAAAAATAAATTAAAACAAAAAAAAATTCAAGAAACCTAAACCGAAACTTACCTTAATCGCTAAAATCCAAGATCAATTTTGACTTCCTAATCCTTAGGGTTAGCTTTTCCCAAATTTCCAAAACCACTTCTAAAAAACTATCATAGGTGATTTTATTTTTCCCCTCTTCCATTCTTTTATAAAGAAAACCTATAAAATAGAAATAAAGTTGGGCTTAATAAAAAATGGGCCAGTGGACCACATAATTAATTTGGCATTTAAAATAATATCCATTTAAAAATTATGGGTATTACATGTCTACCGAGTAGCTATCGGACCCTTAAACAGTGGAGGTATTGTGTCTAATGTGTCTGTAACATCTCGCCCATTGAAGTTATAGTGTTTGAATACTGTATATAGAAGTAAGACATATAGAGTAAGTTCTGAGTAAGAAGGTATTAAATTCGACTAAGTATAAGAATTCTTTGAGTGCCCCTTCGGGTGAAGTTTGCATTAGGCGAGTTTGGTGGTTTGGCAGACTCTTTTGAAGAGTATACACCACCTAAGCTGTTAGACGAAACATTAAGCCCTCAGAGTTAAGACTTTATTTTGAAATAACTGTATCTTTATTAATTTATTTATCTTGGTTGAACAATCTGGTTAGACGAATGAGAATTTGGTTTGTATAGGATTAAGTTTCTGTAACCTGTTAAACCCATATTTATGAAGAGAGAGAAGTGCTTAGTCACAAGGAACGAGGGGTTTGGAGGGAAATCAGACTTATCCACTAAGTTTTTTTCTATATAATCAAAAATTTTTGATTCTTTGTTTTTACATATCCAATTTCGAGATATTCGTTTCAGCAGTCCAGAAATATCAAAAGAAAAAAAGAGTGGTTTGTCTACTCTGTCCAAAAAAAAGGGGGGAATGTACATTTGCTTGAAACAGCTCCCAAGTAATTGTTTTACGCCTTTGGACACGCATGGAACCCCTTATTATGTTGCGCCGAAAATCTGATTGTTTCGAATAGCGTATCAAAGCCACTTCATCTGTTTGATCAGGATCATTAGCATCCTTGGTATTAGTATAAGTATTGGTGTTTTCCTGGTTATTAGTAAAAATCACGACGTGCTTGGATTTTCTTGAACAAATTTTGATGCTCTGCTGTTACATTTTCCTCGTTTTCTCCCTTTTGTTGTTTTAAACCATCGATTAATTTGTATGACCATCGAGGAACTTTTTTACTTATTTATTTTATTCCAATAGATCTTTTTCTAATTGTTTGATTGTTGGGATTAGTTATAACTATATTGATTAAAAATTTCAGAATTTTGACTTGATCGAATCGATATTTCCCTGCTCATCTTCTGTCAATGTCAATAAAGAGAGTTCTTTTTCTGTTGCTAATGATTTTATATTGAGTGTATCTAGTGTCTGTTCAAGTTCGTGATAATCAGTAGTAAGAAGTAGAGCATGAATCTTATTTATCCAAAATGGATCCGTGTTTTTTTTTTATAAGTTTGATTTATGCTTAAAGG
The DNA here is from genome assembly GCF_007990345.1 of Gossypium hirsutum. Classification (NCBI taxonomy): domain Eukaryota; kingdom Viridiplantae; phylum Streptophyta; class Magnoliopsida; order Malvales; family Malvaceae; genus Gossypium; species Gossypium hirsutum. The sequence continues at coordinate 55,299,467 of NC_053433.1, read as the reverse complement.
AGAACCCCATTTTTTGATTCTTCCGCGGTAGGGTCCATGCAACCCATTTTTTGATTCTTCCGTGGTAGGGTCCATGCAAGAAATGATCATATAGTTTAGGCAAGTATTCTCTTTTAGTTTCATTATTAGAGAATCAAGTCCTTTTTTCAAGTATGCCCAGATCAAAAGATTCCTTATCTATAGATTCGACTCTTTTCATAAACTCCTTACTAAAATTTCTTCTTTTTAGATCATTAATAAAACTCCAATCAGTATACAATTAATTAGAAAACAATTTTTCTGGTGTGAAAAATATATATATTTGTATCATTTCCCTAAAAGTTGCTAAACTGGGCGGATACGTAAAAGATTTTTTTTATTTTCCATCACTTTGACATGTATAAAAAAAACATTGTGACATTTCATTTTTATAGCATTTTCAACTCGGTCATTTTTTATATATCGTAAAGGTCGATTCCATCGTTTAGAATAAAAAAAAGTGTCACAAGAGGTTTTTCAATCCATAATAAATATTTATCTTTTTTTTTTAATATTTCTAACTTCGAACTTTCTTGATTCCCATCCAGATAAGAAGTTTCATAAACCGATTTATTTTTATAGTATGTCTCTTTAAAACGAAAGAGGAGTTTGCCCTTTATTTTTTTTTTCTTTCCAGTCACTCGTAACTTTTCTATTTTGTCGATTTTGCTCGAATCCACCTCTTCCTCCGAAAAAAGAGAAGAAGAAGTATTTTCTTTGGTCTCCTATTTCTAGTTAGTCCCTCCCCCTTCGGAAATAGTTTCTATTTCTATGTTTTTTTCTTCCTCACTTTCCCCCACTTCTTCCGTTTCGAAAATTCCTTTCAGTTTCTTAGTTAGAATGGGTGACGGTAATTTGCCTAAATAGTAAACACAAGTAATAAATAATAGAATACTAAAGATTCGAGCCATAGAATTTCTAAATTCTGATACAAGATACTTATTAGATCGAATAAGTACATTAGACCTAATTAAATTATTTTGTTGTATCCAGACTAATACCAACCCAACCCATTTCATCAATAAAATATGACCAATTAACCAACCAACAAAACTACTTGTTACAAATAACATATTGTTGTTGCATCGAAACTTATAGTTGTTGACTAATTTGGCTAACATTGAACTTGGCAAAATGAAATGGTTGAATAATTGAATAATGAGATTATTCAGGAATACACATTGAATGCTAAGATTACGCATTAAATTTTTGGTAGGACGTCTATGATAAAAAAAATTCTTTGTAATTGTTCCAGAAGAAATGAAACAAAAGATACGATAGAGCTAGGACAGTTATTGTATAAGGCTTACCCAATACTAAATGCAAAGGTACATTGTAGATTGATATGAACATCATGAGCTAGCTTGCAATAAACCTAGTTATTGCTTATACTTTCTTCTCGGTTCTTTCTTCTCCTTCTTCCATAACCCGAGCTTGTAGACGGAGGATATAAGAGGGACCTATAGATAGTGTGGTCAGAAATCCATAATAGAGTTTGACAATAACGACTGAATTGATTATCGTTATGTATAAGAATATTAGATTCCCTAGTATAAAAGATTTTAAAATCATCATTAACCTCCCTTTTTTCTTTTCTATTTTTAGATTATTATATGATGCTTTTTGACAATATAAAAATGGAATTGGGATCTGGATGGAATATAATGAAATAGAGCCACTTTGAGGTTCCTTATGAAATGAGGCATGGAATGAAGCCACTACGAAGAAGTTTCGAGGGTTACGAAGGAAACTTCGAGTTCATATTGGTCATGGGTTGAGAACAGGAATTGAATTCTATGAGATCTAATCTCTCGTTGTTCCTCAATAGCTCAGCTATAGAGCGGCCAGCTGTTAACTGACTGGTCGTAGGTTCGAATCCTACTTGAGTAGATTTGATTCATTTTGTATTAAAGAATTCAGAATGTCAGAATGAAAGGGTTCGCTTTGACTATTAAGATCAGGTAACTCGTTCCCTGTGTTTTTGTTTCTATTGCTTCTATCTCATCGTATTACATTCTGTTCTGCGATATTTGAGAATCACCGTCAATACCTCGGTATAGGTGTCTGGGATAATCATTTGTTCTATAGTCCTGGGCCTATTTACAAACAGCCAATTAAGAATTTTCATATGTACTAGTATTAGCAAATACCTCAAAGATGTAGTCATTGATTCTCCTGAGAGGCCACAATTACTGCGAGCAAACACATTAATTTATTGATGAGGAGCGCATTTTTTCTATGCTACTAATACTTGAACTTGCTCTGCTATTCTGTCCAAGCTTGGCTGAGGAAGAGTTATAGGATGTAAAATAAAAAAAATGCTTATTATTTTGTTTTGGCCGGTAATACTATATATAAATATAAAATACAAAAATAAATATACGATAAATAATAAATAAAAGGCCACTCCATTTCGGAAAAAGACCCACGCCCAAGCTCTATAGCTTTGGGACCGCTATCTTGATCATGATTTTCCTACCCCAAGTGGGAAAGGTCCTTCCCTTTTGGGCCGATTGTGGGTGAGGAGGAATTCGAACCCCAGACATCATGGTTCATGCCACGTGCTCTAATCCTCTGAGCTACAGCCCCCACCTTGTCTCCACTGGATTTGTTCCCAGTAGTACCCTAAAAAAATGAGCCTTTCCTCTCCCAGCCATTTGGGTTAAGAAGATGTAAAAGTGCCTTTTTCTCTATAAGAACTGTGCATTCCGAGGTGTGAAGTGGGAGAGAGGGGATTTCATAATTGGAGTTTTGAATAAGACGACATTTCAGAATTTGGTTTGCATAGGATTAAGTTTCTGTAACCTGTTAAATCTATATTTATGAAGAGAGAGAAGTGCTTAGTTACAAGGAACGAGGGGTTTGGAGGGAAATCAGACTTATCCACTAAGTTTTTCCTTCTGTGTATATTTGTATAAAACAAGTTTTAGCTTCTGCGTATTGATGATTTGTTTGATCAACTAAAGGGAGCCTCAGTGTTTTCAAAGATAGATTTGAGATCGGGTTATTATCAATTGCGAGTTCGAAATTCAGATATACCCAAAACTGCTTTTAGAACGAGATACGGTCACTATGAGTTCTTAGTGATGCCGTTTGGACTCACTAATGCCCCTGCGGTATTTATGGATTTGATGAATCGGATCTTCAGACAGTATTTGGATCGGTTTGTAGTTGTGTTTATTGATGACATTTTGGTCTATTCGAGAGATGAAATCGAACATGCTGAGCACCTAAGATTAGTGTTGCAGATTTTACGGGATAAACAGTTATATGCTAAGTTCAGTAAATGTGAGTTCTGAAGTTAGCTTTTTGGGTCATGTGGTATCTGCATCGGGTATTCGAGTTGATCCGAGCAAAATTTCAGCCATACTTAACTGGAAGCCTCCGAGAAATATTACTGAGGTTCGGAGCTTTTTGGGACTTGCCGGTTACTACAAATGATTTGTAAAGGGTTTCTCGATGATAGCCACACCAATGACGAAACTACTTCAGAAAGATGTTAAGTTTGAATGGACAGAAAAATGTCAGAAAAGTTTCGATCAACTAAAAACTTATTTGACTGAAGCTCCAGTACTAGTGCAGCCTGAATCAGGCAAAGAGTTTGTCATTTACAGTGATGCATCATTACTTGGGTTGGGTTGTGTATTGATGCAAGAAGGTCGAGTTGTAGCTTATGCGTCGAGGCAATTGAAGCCACATGAGAAAAATTATCCAACCCATGATCTCGAATTAGCTGCCATCGTATTCGCTTTGAAAATATGGCGACATTACTTATTTGGTGAGAAGTGCCATGTATTTTCGGATCACAAAAGTCTCAAATATTTGATGACTCAAAGAGATTTGAATCTGCGACAAAGACGTTGGCTTGAGTTGTTAAAAGATTATGAGCTTGTCATTGACTATCACCCGGGAAAGGCTAATGTGGTTGCGGATACTTTAAGTCGTAAATCACTTTCTGCTTTACGAGCGATGAATGTACACTTGTCTGTTCTATCCGATAATGTGTTAGTAGCAGAATTAAAGGTCAAACCATTGTTGATTCATCAAATTTGTGAAGCTCAGAAATTCGATGATGAATTGGTTGCAAAACGGGCTGAATGTGTTTCGAATATGGAATCAGAGTTTCAAATTGATGATGACGATTGTTTGAGGTTCAGAAGTCGTTTGTGTGTTCCAAGAAATTCAGAACTTATTTCGATGATTCTGAACGAAGCTCATTGTAGCCGAATGTCAATTCACCTGGGGAGTACGAAAATGTACAACGATCTGAGACGTCAGTTTTGGTGGCATGGTATGAAATGAGACATTTCTGATTTTGTTTCGAAGTGTTTAATATGTCAACAAGTGAAAGCGGAACATCAAGTGCCTACAGGTTTACTTCAGCCGATCATGATACCTGAATGGAAATGGGATCGAGTCACGATGGATTTTGTATCTGGGTTGCCATTGTCGGCAAGTAAGAAAGACACGATTTGGGTTGTTGTTGATAGACTGACTAAGTCGACTCATTTTATTCCCGTACGTACGGATTATTCACTGGATAAACTAGCTGAATTGTATGTTTCTCAGATTGTAAGATTACACGGGGTACCTATTTCTATTGTGTCAGATAGAGATCCGAGGTTCACCTCGCGATTTTGGAAGAAATTGCAAGAATCTTTGGGTACCAAGTTGCATTTTAGCACCACTTTTCATCCTCAGACTGATGGTCAATCCGAGCGGATAATTCAGATACTCGAGGATATGTTGAGATGTTGCATCCTTGAGTTTAGTGGTTCATGGGAGTGGTATTTACCTTTGATTGAATTTGCTTACAAAAATAGTTTTCAGTCAAGCATTAAGATGGCACCTTACGAGGCTTTGTATGGTCGTAAATGCTGTACACCGTTATTTTGGACCGAGCTTAGTGAAAATAAAATCTTCGGGGTTGATTTGATTAAAGATGTTGAGCAGAAAGTAAAAGTAATCCATGAAAGTCTGAAAGCAGCTTCAGATCGTCAGAAGTCGTATGCAGATTTAAAGCGAAAAGACATTGGATATCAGGTCGGAGACAAAGTGTTTCTTAAAGTTTGACATTGGAAAAAGGTGCTCAGATTTGGCCGTAAAGGCAAATTGAGCCCAAGATTCATCGGGCCGTATGAGATATCTGAACGAATTGGGCCAGTCGCATACAGATTGATTCTACCCCCTGAACTTGAAAAGATTCACAAGGTTTTTCATGTCTCGATGCTTCGACGTTATAAATTCGATCCATCGCACATAATTAATCCATCAGAGGTTGAAATTCAATCTGATTTGAGTTATAAAGAAGAACCGATTCGTATCCTAGCTCGCGAGGTGAAAGAGTTGCGAAACAAAAGGGTTCTGTTAGTAAAGGTGTTATGGCTCAAACACGGGATCGAAGAAGCTACTTGGGAAACCGAGAACTCTATGAAAGAACGATAGCCAAATCTATTTATCGGTAAGATTTTCGGGGACGAAAATTTTTTAAGTGGGGGAAAATTGTGATAGCCCTAATTTGACCTTAGTCGGAAAGTGGTTTCGGGACCACAAAAACGAGTTGTAAAAATAATTAACCATTAAATTTTGTGTTTATTGTATGTGAAAAGGCATGTGTGAAAGTTTCATACTTTAATTTTATTATTTGTATGCGAAATTATTAAATAGGACTTATGTGAGAAAATTTAGAAATGTGTTAGGCAAATGTTGAAGTGACTTATTAATGCATGTTATAAAAATGCTTGGACTTGCATGTCAAATATCCCCTTTTGCTAGTAGTGGCCTGCCATGATGATGAATTTATATTAAAATATGTATTAATTTTAGTTAAATGGTTTTATACTTTAAATAAAAATAAAGAAATTTGGTGATGAAAACAAAGTTCTCTCTTTGTTCAACTTGGCCGAATAGAAGAAAGAAAGGAGGGGAAGAATTTCGGTCACTTGAATCCTTAGGGAGGTTAGTATATTGTGTTGAATTTGTGAAATGTTTACTTGTTTTAGGTAAATTATCATGGTTCTTGCTTAGCCCATGCTAAAATTTTCAATAATGATGGGTGAATGGAGCATTCGACTATGGTTATAAAGGAAGGAATTTTGATTATTTTATTTGAATTTTGATGATGAATGTGTTGAGGAAAGAAATTGGTCTTTCTAAAAATATGAATGGTTAATGCTTATACTAGTAATAGCCGAAATAAAGATGCTTGATGTCATGAATAAATGTTGTTTATATGTTTGGAATTGAGTAAAATTTGATGTTTAATCACTTAAGGATTCGGCATTGTTTAAGATAATTTATTTAAAATGTGATTTTGAATATTATGAGTATTGGGATGTAAGTATATGTGTATGCTTGGTCATAGGAGTTTGCTATGAAATTTTGTTTGGTTGAGTGATGAATGGCCGAATGAACTATAGGCTAGGGTGGATAAATTTTTGTACATAAGTAGTGTGTGTGACTATTGGTTAATGACATTCGGCATTATATTTTTGTATGTGTGCATTCGGTCTTTGGGGGGGGATAACAAGATGAAGTCAAAATGTTAAAGAAGGATTCTAAGACTTGCTAAGTTGTTATGATCATTGCCGAATGTATATTGGTCAAAGGGAAATTTTCAAATCGTCTATGTATGAGTATGTGAACAAATATTAAATGAATATTCGGCATAATGGGGTTTATGAGTAAATGGCATAATATATATATGTGAATACGTGGTAGTGCATAAAACAAGTAATCGATTAAATTGTGATAGTCACACATAGGTATAGATATATGAATGCTTTATGTATGTACCTTGAGACATAGGGACATTTAGATATATATATATATAGTTAAATTCGTGTATATGGAAGCATGGTAAGTTATGTGACTGCCGAATGTGAATAATAAGTAAATAATATTAGTTAAGATATTAAACAAATTTATTTACATTTATTAAGCTAAAGAGCAAGGAGGATCGAAGTTGGATAAGGGAAAAGAGAAAGCAATAGAGTAATCAATCTACAACCGTTCGAATATACCGAGGTAAGTCTTTGAGTAACGGAACTTAGCTTATGATTTTATAGGGATCATATAAAAGCATAGTAGATAAATTGTGATCTTATGGTTCTATATAAATTACATAGTGAAACAAATGATTTTTATTTTATATGACTTGGAGCCGAATGGTTAAAGAATTCATGTAGAATAGAGAAATGAAATCGTATTACGTGTATGTAGCTATTGAGCCGTAAGAGTAAGGGTTGATAAGCATGTTGAACTTGTTTGCTAGTAATGCTAATGGGTTATGATATATATATGTGCATAGCATTCGTGCGGGTTATTATAACCGGGTTAAGTCCCGAAGGCATTCGTGCGGGTTATTATAACCGGGTTAAGTCCCGAAGGCATTCGTGCGGGTTATTATAACCAGGTTAAGTCCTGAAGGCATTCGTGCTGGTTGTTATATCCGAGCCACATTCCGAAAGTATTTATGTTTGGAAAGGTGCGATTCTGTCGTAATAATTTCGATTAATGTGCTCATAATCCCTAATATGACCAGGTATGGATCGTAAATACATTGGAAAAATTTGGTACAGCATAAGTTGTGATTATGTAATCGAATAATGCTCTTCCAGCCATTCCTTAGAGTTATATGAAGTCTATAGTTCACTCGAGTTACATGAAATGATTCAAATGAAATTTATTTAAGTTTGACTTCGAATGTGTAAACATATTGATAGAAGTGTAAATTAAAATGAATATGTGATCTTGTGCATAGACATTTATTTATCCTTATGAATGCTATTTCTTTTGTGTTTTTGTTTCAAATGATTTCCTTACTTATAAGCTTACTAAGCATCGAAACGCTTACTCTGTTGCTTAAATTCTCTGTATTATAGATTTTGTTCATCAGCTATCGGACTCGGAAGTGTCAAAGTCGAAGTCATCCACACTATCTAAGCCCCTTTTTGGTACTCTTTTAGTTGAACTTTGATAATGGCATGTATAGGACTGACCTTTGTTGTTAATTAAGTATCTTTTGGTAATGTATATATTCGTATAGCCATGCGAAAATGGCTTATATATTTTGAGTATAGCATTATAATCATTTTGTATATATGGTCTTATGATATGGTTATTGAGTGGTATGGAAATGCTTGGTAATGATTAGCCATTGGAATGGCTAATCATGATCATATTTGGTGCTATATATGTCAAATTGCTAGCTAATCCATGGAAATCATGAAATAGGTAAAATTTATCACAAAATAGATTCAGGTAGCAGTAGTGACGTAAATTTGAAAAATCACTAAAAATAGTATAAATGGAATTAAATAATGAATAAGTTATGGAATCGAAGCTTGATGAGTCTATTTTCATATGGAAGAAACAAAACAGGTATATGAGCTATATTTTATGAGATGTTTCAATTTTTGTGAAACAGGGCCAGAGCAATTTCTGGATCCCCTGTTATGACTTTAGAAATTCACCATAAATTTTACAAAGATAATTAAAAGTCATTATTTATATGTACAGATTCATTATTGAGTCTAGTTTTATTAGAGACAAACGGCATAGTCATTGAAGCTCTATACAGGGAGATATCTGATTCGTAATACACAGAGGTCAAAGTAGTCGAACCCTGAAATAGGGGAGACTTTAATTAATAAAATGTACTAATTTGCCTGACCAAAAATTCTAGAAAAAAATTAGTAGATAGATGTATGAGTCTAGTTTCAGGAAAAATTTACGGAATTGGATTTCGAGTTTTGGAACTCGAGATATGATTTTTAAAGCGACTGTGATGCAGTTAGCCAGCTTGTCTGGAAAATTTTAAAATGAATTGTATGAGCTGTTTAAGTAATGAATTAAGTCCGTTAACACCTCGTGTTCGATTCCGGCAACGGTCTCGGGTACGGGGCGTTACAAAAATTCTCTAAAAGTTTTGAGTTCTAATCTCTAATGGGTGTATGTTCTAAGGCTGTAAAAGAGTCTATGTATAGGCTAAATTCATAGGTCAAGTAATAATAAAATAATCTAGACTAACCAGAGTTTGATTGAAACAAATAAACAGAGTTTAACTAGAAGATTATTTCTCAAATTTGACTGAAATAAGAGTCATACTTAACAAATCTCCACTTTAACTCATATTTCCACAACGTCATCTTTGCCAAAGCTCGCTATGGGCCTAACTTGAACTATGCAAGGGATTAACTAAGTCGAATCTGGGCTTAGAAATTGTAAGACTTCTAGCCTTCGACTTGTACATTGTCAAATCAAAACTAACCCGGGTCTGATTTTCACGAACACAGTGCCCTAACTTTTCAAAACCTGCATCTAAAAGAGAACATCTCTTCAACGAAACAGTCATACTTTTTTCCCTCCTATAACCAAGTTGCCTCCCCTCCAAATGAGTTGACTTCGAATCCGTAATGAACGAGGAATGTATAATTTCACCGGTCACTGTAGAACCTTCCAGAATATAAAGATTGTCAATTCTTTTACCTTTTAACAGAACAAGAGCTCTACGAGATACTTTAATGCTGCTCGACTCGATGTTGATTCTGCATCCTTTCAAGTCTAAAATACTCAAGGAGATGAGATTCTTTCGTAAATTAGGTACGTACCTGACATCTGAGAGTGCCCTAATTGTCCCATCGTGTATCCTAATTTTAACAGTATCAATACCAATTACCTTATTGGATGAATTGTTTCCCATGCGCACAACTCCACCTTCAACCAAACTGTATATGGAGAACCATTCTCTATTGGGACACATGTGGAAAGAACCTCTCGAATCTAAGATCCACTCAGATGTAAGCTTGGAGTTATCACTTGTTGACACTAATAAGAAATCATCACCGCTTTTATCGACCAAATTAGCATCAGCAACATCTTCCTCGTTACTCTCAGCAACTTTTTTATTTCGCAGTTTATAACAATCTGCATTAATATGACCTAACTTTTTACAATAACGACACCTTTTGTCTTATTTCTTTGATGCTACCAAAACAGAAGCTTGCTTATCTGTCTTGCTCTCTAAACCAAACTCATTGTCGAGTTTGTCTTTACTCAACAAATGAACCTTCACATCTTCGAACGAGAGTTTGTCTCTGCTATAAATCAGGGTCTCCTTGAAAAACTTGTATGAATAGGGTAAAAAGCACAATAATAGCATAGGTTGATCTTCATCGTAAATCTGAACCTCAATGTTCTTTAAATCATTTAACAGAGTAATGTATTGATTAATGTGATCTCTAAGAAGATCACATTCCTTCATGCAAAACATAAATAGACATTTCAAAACTAAATGGTTCGCCAGATACTTAGTCATATAAAGAGTTTCTAACATTTTCCACAAGGCGGATGAGGTCTTCTCCATCAATACCTCCTGCAATACTATATTTGCGAGGCACAATTGGATTGCAGACAAGGCCTTTTCATCAAGTTCTTCTCATTCTGTTTGATTTAGATTCTCAGACTTTTTCCTGATAACAACCTTTTTCAGCTCGGTTTGAACTAGAATTGACATCATCCAAACTTGCCATAGATTAAAATCTGAGACATCATCAAACTTCTCGATTTCAAAAATTGTTGCTACCATCTCTAAATGGGTTGATATATGAAAATTAAACTGATCTGATACCATTTCTTGGGGATCAACCCGATTAAATAATAAGTAAAAAATAGCAAAAGAAATTGAGAAATTGAACACACAAATTTAACGTGGAAAAACTCCTCTAAAGAGGATAAAAAACCATGGGCAAAGATAAATTTACTATAATGGAAAGAAAAAGAGTACAAAAGGTAGAGATAAAAACTAAACTCTGAAAACCCAAAAACAAAGAACCCTCAAAATGTAAACACAAAATTCTCTAAAAGTGTTATGAGTTCTAATGGATGTATTTTCTAAAGTTGTAAAAAAGTTTATTTATAAGCTAAATTCATAGGTCAAGTAATAATAAAATAATCTAGACTAATCAGAGTTTGATTGAAACAAATAAATATGGTTTAATTGGAAGATTATTTCTCAATTTTGACTGAAATAGGAGTCATACTTAACAAATACCCATAAAAAAATTCAAGTATATAACTATTTTTTAGCCATGTATGTTTTTCTATTCTTTGTGGAAAACATGAGACATGATATGACCGAAAATTGGAAGAGAATTTCTTGATCATTCTAAGAAAATGACTATTTTTAAGATATTCATGTCTTGCTTTTATAATTTTGAGGTATGTTGACCTATTCCTTTGCATAAATTTTACTTTTTTTTAACCTAAGACATGTATAAGAGTTAGTTTATTCACTCTGAATTTGAAATTATGTTTGATATTTAGATATTTGGAAAAAAAGTATAAAGCATAAAAAACACTAGTTTGAGCAAAAAAATAAAAAAATAAAAAAAACTGATTTGGATGAAAAAGTAGGTATGTTTAAAATATGTACGGTCTTAGTCTCCAACATTTAAGTCTTGAGTTTGACCCAATTCGACATGACTTATGTTTTACTTATGTATTATATTATTTTTATTTATTATGTAATTTATTTCACATAATAAATAGATCTAAAATAATATATAAAAAGCTATAATGTAAACACTAATAAGATGATAAGTTGTCTGTATTTCATATTTTATTCAAAGAATAAACAAATTAAATTATCAAATAATAAACTTAAAATATTATTTTTTTCATTAAAAAAATTAAAAATAATATCACGAGCTTAAATGGGTTTGTATCGGTCATTTACAAATATAAATAAACTTGAACAATATTTGAAGCAAAAAGTACGAGCTTAACCGAGCTTAACCGAGCTTGAACAAGCATGGAGTTAATGCTTCACATATATCGAATCCGACCCATGAACAACTCTATCTTAATCCTACTAAAATCTACATTTTAAAAAAATCATGTGTCTATATAGTATATATTGTAAATTCTCCAATTACCAATACTTTTATTCTTCCTAGACTTGAAAAAATCATGTGTCTATATAGTATATATTGTAAATTCTCCAATTACCAATACTTTTATTCTTCCTAGACTTGCCCATTGTTGAGCTACAACATGGTTCTAAAAAAAATTCAAGCTTAGACCTTGGTCTATCCAAAAACTCGTTCACTATTTAAAATTAATAAAATATTATTAAGATTGTTATATTAGTATTTTATATATTTTTATAATTAAATTTAAATTTAAATTTTTTATTTTTTAAAATGAATTTGGGCCAAGCGGTTATCTAACCCATGAACAAGTTTAAGTCCTTTCATCCTTATCTATTTGTAATATGTTGGGTTGTAAGATTGTTGTAAAACACACATGTTTTCCTCTATTGTTGATGTTAGGATTTCGACCCGATTAAGCAGCGAACAAGTAAAATAGCGGAATAAATTGAGAAATTAAACACACAAATTTAACGTGAAAAAACCCCTCCAAAGAGGATAAAAAACCACGGGCAAAGATAATTTTACTATAATGGAAAAAGAATGAAGAGTTCAAAAGATGGAGATTAAGACTAAACCCCGAAAACCCGAAAACAAAGAACCCTCAAAACGTAAACACAAAATTCTTTAAATGTGTTATGAGTTCTAAGCTCTAATGGGTGTGTTTTCTAAGGTTGTAAAAGAGCCTATTTATAGGCTAAATTCATAGATCAAATAATAATAAAATAATCTAAACTAATCAGTGTTTGATTGAAACAAGTAAACAGAGTTTAACTGAAAGATTATTTTTCAAATTTGACTGAAAATAGGAGTCATATTTAAAAGTTGGAATACAATTCATTCTTTATTGGGAAAGGAAATTCTAATTAATTTTTTTCCTCTATTTCTGGAATATAATTCATTCTTTATTGGGAAAGGAAATTCTAACTAATTTTGGGCATTATTATCTACAATACAAACCATGATGGTCGGTTTCGCTCCATATAGGTTGTATCAGTTAGTACGCTTTATTTCGGGCATAAACTAGAACTATATAGCATAAGTTTCGTTTTGGCTTAAATTCTAACTTTTTCGGCTTGTTTTGTCTGTTTGATGAATTTGAAGTTGAAACTTGTAAGAGAAAAAAAAACTTGCAGAAGAAGAAAAAGAAGATGAAAAGTGAGTTTGGATGGGTGGTGCATTTATCTGTAATTAGTGTAAAAACAGCGGTGACGGTGAGATTAGAACGCACCCTAAATTTCAAAAAGATAAAGAAGAAGACTAAGTTGTGAGGAAGAGATGAGAAAGAGAGAGAGGGGAAAGAAAAGAAAATAAAGAGAATAAAAAATCATTAAAAACTCAAAATTTGAGGAAAGGAAAGAAATTGACATTCAAAAAGTTAAAAGAAATAGTAAAAAAAGCATAAGGTTAAACACATCATATGCACTAGTTTTGGGTTTTCACATGATTCGAAAATAATATTAATTTAATAGACAAATCTAATTAAATAAGAATAATATATTTTTAAAAATTACTTATATTGATAATAGTTTAAAAATGCTGATAAAAAATAAAATTTATTTTTTTAAAATATTATTATTAGTAAAAAAATAATAGTATGATATCTTTCAAAAATATATAGTAGTAACCATTACATATAAAAATAATGATAAATAAAAACATACAACTGATACTGATATATGCCAATATCAATAAAAAAAATACATTAATTAATACTGACTCCCTTAATACAAATACGAGGGGAAAAAAAAAACCAATAACAATTACTTCATTGAGATAGAAACAACACGAATTTTCCAAGACAAAACTAGATTAATAATTAACAATCGTGGATGAATAAACTTCTTTTCATCCAACGGTTGTCATCATTTTGACAAAGTCATCATAGTTGACCTGACCATCACCGTCCAAATCAGCTTCTTTGATCATCTGCTCCACCTCTTCATCGCTTAATTTCTCACCAAGATTGATCATCACATGCCTTAGCTATATATAATAACCAAAAAAGAATTTTTATGTGGTGAATAAAAATAGTAAAAGAGAAATAAGGAAAAATAAAAGCCACCTTTTAATTTTATAAAAAAAATATAAATTTTTTATTTTTTTAATTTTTAAAATTATATTTTTCATCAAATAACCTAAAAGGAATGCAAAATTTAATCTTTTTTAACTTTATTTTTGTGTATTGACATGCTGACATTTAATAAATTTTTTTTATAAATTAAAAATTATTAAAATTATTAAAAAGTATAAAAATATTTTTAAAAATTTTAAAAATTAATTAAATGTTAACTTGTCATCTATGTGCATCCACATCAACAAAGTTTAAAAAGGTTAAATTTTCATTCATTTTAAGAAAATTTGATAAAAATATAAGTTCAAAGGTTAAAGAAAACAAAAAATTAAATAAAAGGCTAACATAATTTTTTTTGTTAAAATAAAGGGCAAAAAAAGTGATTATGTTCATTAATTTCTCAAGCGAATAGTACATGTGATTAATTAAGTTTTTCAATTATTTTTAGAAGTTCAAACTCGTAGTTATTATTATTATTATTATTATTATTATTAAATTGGATAATCGTTTCAAATTACACCACATAAAAAAAGACACCAAATTCGACGATAAAAAAACAAATAATTTGAAATGGTTGAAAACGTGTGAATAAAAAACATATAACATAGGTATATTTATATATAGGAAATTATATTTATTCAAACAAAATTATTCGGATGTAAAACATTGCAAAAATAACGTCTCATTTAACACATGATTTCTTTTGTATCGAACTTTGGTCATTTTTGTCTCTTCTCTCTTTATTCTGCCATATGCCAGCTATCAATGTAATGTTTGAATAGATTTTCATTGATAGTCACATAGCAAAGCAAAAGCTCCCTTTGCCTTTGCCATGTGATACGAGTGCAACACTACTATTTAAATAGATTTTCACTGATAGTCAAATAGATTTTCATGTGATATCAGTGCAACACTATTGTAACCCAAGTCAAAAGTTCCCCATTTAATAAAAATAATAATATTTGATGCATCTCGCTACATAAATTTATGTACCATTAATAAATTATAAATATTAATAATTTTATTTAAATATAATTAAACATTAAATTTAACTATTATAAATAAATATTAATATTTCTCTAATTTAAAATCTTAAATTTAAGGGTTTAGAGTTAGAGTCTTGAATATAAAATTTAGGGTCTTTAATATTTATTTTATAATTAATTATTATTTAATTATATTTAAATAAAGTTATTAATTTTTTATTTATAAGCCTTCTACTATTTTTTATTTAATGATGATTTATTGTGTTATTAGATAGCATGAAATTATGCATTCGTATGTATGAAATTTAAACACCCACAACCCATATACCATACATTAAGCATTCAAATGTTGGGTTATAACTTGAAAGGAGTAATCAAGCATTTAAAAGAAAAGCAGGAAAATATTGCATTAATTAAAACAAAAAACCAAGAAAAATATATTATAATTTACCTCATTAGCTGAGATATACCCATTTTGATCTTTGTCAAAAACCTTGAAAGCCTCTTGAAGTTCTTCTTCTGCATCAGTTTCCTGGTTTTTTGAAGGAAGCCAAACAAGTTCAATCTTTTTCAGTTGTTTTGCTTATTTTTCTAGTTTTTAATTTTCTTTTTTCTGATAATTTTATTTACCTTCATTTTCTTGGCCATCAAGTTGAAGAACTCTGCAAGCTCAACAGCTCCATTGCCATCAGCATCAAATTCAGTGATCATGTCGTGGAGTTCTTCTTCTGTGGGATATCTGTCCAGTGAACCAATCACCATTGCCAATTCTTCAACGGTAACGCAACCTAATAATCATGCAGCAACAGTAATTAATTATAAGCATGAAGTAGGAAGGGAAAAAAGAAAAGGATGAACTAACCATTCCCATATTTTTCAAACAGACAGAAGGCTTCTTTGAACTCAACAATCTGTTCTTCACTTAGAATATCTCTCATGATTGTTTGTTTGGTTCCCGGGAAGAAGAAAAAAAAGAAAAAACCGTCGAGAAAACTTGGGAGGTTTAAGAGAGTGAGAGAGAAAGGAGTATGTTGTTGAGTATAGCTCAAGCTTAGCGGGGTTTATGTAGAATTCCAATGCAAGGAATTGTTTTTTTCTTCATAAATATAAATTTAGTCTATACTCATTTTCTCATTTCGTCTATTTTTTTCTTAAAGTCATTTTAACTTTTAAGCTTTAGGTAAAACTATTAAAACTTTAATTGTATTGATATTTGAACTCATGTAGCATTTTAAGTATATTTCATTGTTAATATGAATAAATTTTTTAAAATTTTTATGAACTCTTTCTGATTTTATTTATTTTTAAATAATTTTTTTAAAATTTTTATAAATTAGTTGTGAACTATCTCGTGAGTGACAACATTAATATAGTTAAAATTTTAATAATTTAGTTAATTTTCTGTTAAAATAAAATAATTTAATTAAAATTTAAAAATTAAGAATTAAAATGACCTTAAAAAAATATTAGTGACTAAAGATATTATTATACCCTTAAAAAAGTAGTTTATATTCTATAAGTCAAATCAGGCTTATGACCTAAGTTTTCTTTGATCTTTTTGAAAGAGATTATGAGCTAAGTTGTTCTCACGCTACTTCTAAGCTGTTCTCATGCTACTTCTAGCTTCTATCTCTCTCTTCTCCAACAATAACCCTTTTTTAATTAAAACAAATGGTATTGTCTTGTTTATATACATGGTAGTGGTTGAGAGATTGGAAATTTAGTTTTTATATTTTTAATTTGAAGAATTTAATTTTTTATTTTTAAAATTTTAAAATTTATGTTAAATTTTTAAAATTATTTTATTAAATTTAAATTTATTATTAACTCATTTTTTGTTATATTATTATAAAGTGAGTTTTTTTTTATTTTAAAATATCACATCAATAAATTAAAAAAATAAATTTAGTAATTAAATTCAAATTTTAAAATTTAAAAAATAAAGTACCTAAATAAAATATAAAAAACTAAATTTTAAATCTATAAAAAATGCAAGCTGTGACATATTTTAATTTATTCAAAGAGAATTTGATATACAGCCAGAGAAGGTTTTTACACTTTAAAAGAAAGTTAAGAGTATGAAAAGTGTATTATAAAATGTAATGAAAAATAAAAAAATTAATGCTATTTCTCACATATAAAATTTAAAAAATTTCACTTACAATAATTAAACTAAAAAATAAAATGATAAAATATATATTTAAATATTTTCTCTTCTGAAAAGGACATTAGTTTAATAATAAAAAGAAAAGAAAGGTTTGAGATTAATTAAAATGGTAGGCTGGATTCTACTTGTAGAATAGTGGGGCATTAAAATTTAAAGACAGCTGTGAGGGTTTGAATTAAACTAGTAAAGCATTCCAAGAGACAAAGTATAGGGAACTGTGTACTCTGTTTAAGCCTAAAAACCGCATCAATACTCCAATATTTGAAAAACATAACCATTTGCCTTTTCAACGATGAAACCAAAAAACAAACAAACATTTCTTTTAGGTTAAGACATGAATGATAATAATATTATTAATATGAAAATTATAAATTGTGTGATTTTATATATAATTAAAGTAGGGATCTAGTAAATTATAAAATGTCGATAAATAAATAAGGGGAAGTCTACACGTGCATGGCTGCGCGCGGTCTTATTATTATTATTTTAGATAATTACTTCAAAGTCTTTAAATTTTAAAGCATTCTACTTTAATTTTTTAAATATTAATATTATATCAATTATGTCTTTTGTTAGTTTACATGTTAATTTTGGCATTAAATGTTAGTTTAGATTTAATGTACAACA
This sequence comes from Gossypium hirsutum, assembly GCF_007990345.1. NCBI lineage: Eukaryota > Viridiplantae > Streptophyta > Magnoliopsida > Malvales > Malvaceae > Gossypium > Gossypium hirsutum. The sequence continues at coordinate 55,281,665 of NC_053433.1, read as the reverse complement.
TATTTAAAACATGTAAATTGTGAATATGTATATACCTACTAAGGGTAAATTTAGGTGGTTAGGATGGCCCTTGACTTTCCTTAAAATGAAAAATTATTATTTATGCTTTTTAAGTTTTTTTAAAATTTTAAATTAGTAAAGGTAAAATTGTACTTTGCCTCCTCTAAAATTATAAAAATTTGATTTAATCATTCAAAAATTATAAAAATATAGGCTATAAAAAATTAAAATTTCATTCGGCCCTCTTTAAAAATTTATTTTGGCTTCACCCCTGATACATATTATATAGACAATTTATTTAGGTGTTTAAAAAATGATATTGTAAATAGAAGTTAAAAGGGTTGTTTTCTTAACGTGTTAGATCAACTTATTCATATAGTTAATACATGTATTTATAATTTGATCTACATGTTTTAAATATACTCTATGTCATATTCAACGTCCAAACTAACAACTAGGCTAATATAGAAAAATCTAATTGATACGATACGGTACTTTGAGGAATGCTCATAAAATGTTTTGAAATTCAAAGAAGTGAGATACTAACTCTATTTTTCTTTTTCTGAATACGAACAGAAAACAGTAACCTTGAGTACGGTTGTACACTGAAATGTTTAGTAATTAAAAACTTGGAATATAATTAACTTGCCAATAAAATAGTGCAGTGACTCAATGAGTTTACCTGCTGAAGCTTTTCAGATGAATATTAGATACAAAACTCATCAAGTTTGATAAATTCAAGTTTCATCGATGATTGTATGACTATTGTTTAGAATTGGAACTTGGTGACAATAAATATCATCTAAATATATCCCATTGACTAATGCATTTATTCTTTTTCTAAGCTCAACTTTTATCACTTTTTCAAGTTCCAATCTAAACCATCCAATTCTTCTTCCTTTTCCCTAATTTTCTTTCCATATAAACCCATCAAACAACTTGCAACTGCAAACCCACAGGTTTGTTGTTAATAGTGAAAACCAATGGATTTCATAGTCCTACATTTTATTTTGAATGTCTCCACGCTAGGATTTGAATTTCCTTCGCTCAACTCACACTCATTCAATTTCAGTAATTGCTTATAAACCAACATAAATATAAGTTCAATAATGATCACTATTATACTTACCAATTAAAGTGAAATACAGAATAAAAATGTACCCATCCAGCCCGAGGAATATTGGGAATTACATGTCACACTCACTCGAAAGTGAAATTTGTATATTCACCCATCTAGTTTGAAGATTATTAGGAGTTACAAGCTGCACTCATTCAAAGGTAATATTTGTATACACGTGGCATTGTCCACAGGGTTTTAGGCCACATATCTCAATAATGAATCCAGTCCTAACTTCATACCAATTACTTATATATTTGAACTAGATACAACTTCATATTGTTTTCAATTTCAATTCTTTATCAGTCCTTTATAAGCACTCATAATTCATAATCGATACTCAAGATCACATCTCATTTCAAATAGGGAGGTAAAGAATATACTTGTGAAAACTGACAATCCCAATCGAAAGGATTGGAGCTTGCACCTTGAAGATGCATTATGGGCCTATCGAATGGCCTGTAAAACGCCTATAGGTATGTCCCCTTACTGATTGGTTTTTGACAATCCATGTCACTTTCCTCACGAGCTATAACACCGAGCATATTAGGCCATTCAATAATGCAACATGAAGATAAATGAAACTGGAGAAAATAGAAAGTTGGAATCGTAAGAATTGGAGGAAATCTGAAATGACGCCTATAAGAACCCGCAAATATAAAAAGATAAGACTAAGGCCTTTCATGATAAGTGCATTCATCGAAAAATTTTCATAATTGGATAGAAAGTTCTGTTATATAATTCTCTTTTGAAATTATTTCCCAAAAAATTGCACTTTAAATGGATGGGATCATTTGCTGTTATTAACGTTTTTGCAGTTGAAAAAAAAAAACAGATACCAAAAAGATTCTTAAAGTAAATGGTCAACGCTTGAAGTCTTTTTACCAGGGTTTTCTAAAGTATAGTGTCAACATTATAAATCTAAAACTTCCGGTCTATGAGCATTGATAAAATGTGGTGTCCATTAAATTAACTAAAAATTTGACAAAGATAAGTGCACCTATCAATTAATAGTATAACTATGGTGAGCACAAATATCATTCCCACAAGGATTACATTTACTAGTAATTATCGTCTTTCTATTATTTAACCAACAATTCAAAAGATTAATTAAAACTAAATTAACTAGCTAAATTAACTACGAATGCGCCAAAGAAATAAAACATGAAAATAATCAAATATCAACCGATTGACTAAGCAATACCCATGTAAGAATCCACCTAAAATTTATCTAAAATTCTCAATCCAATTTATTCAATTTATTTCCTTAGTTTCCCTGATCTATAGAAATCCCTAACTTATGTTAATCTCTTTTAAATATAAAATCAATTAACTCTAAGTTGATTAATTGAATTTTCTTTCTAATTAAAACTCCTATTATCGCATTAATTCATTTATATTTATTTCCCTATTAGATTTGACTCTAATCCAGTAGATTTATGTCGTCATATTTCTAGGATTGCATGAAACTCCATTCGACTATGTAAGATCTAATCATAAGTCGGGTCTATTCAACCTCAAACTCATGCACATCAAATATGGATTAAAATTCTAGAAATAATAGCCCAAGAACAATTGAGAATTCATAGTCGAAAACAAAGAAACTAAGATTTTGTTGTATAAAATTGGAAATCAAATAATAGAATTCATATTTGGGTTCTCTTAATCAAAATTTGCACTTATTGAATTTGGTGTATAACTTGTTTTCTCGCAGAGTCCTAAGCACAATCTCTAAATGTTCTTATGATCCGCCACACTTTTAGAGTAGACCAAAATATCGTCGATAAAGACAACTACAAAACGGTCTAAATAGGGTTGGAAGACTCTATTCATCAAATCCAAGAATATTGTTGCGCATTCTTTAATCTAAATGTCATCACTAAGAACTCACAATGTCCTTAACATGAGCGAAATACAGTTTTTGGAATGTCATCACCCTTAAATTTCACTTGATAATAGCTAGCCTATAAGTAAATTTTGGAGAAAACAATAACTCTACTTAACTGATGAACAAATCTTCTATCCGTGGTAGTAGATACTTATTCTTCACAATTACTTTATTCAATTGGCAGTAATCAATGCATAAGTGCAGAGTCTCATCCTTCTTTTTCATGAACAAGATTGGCGCACCCCAAGGTGAAACACTTGGTCGAATAATTCCTTTATCCAAGAGATCTTATAGCTGCTTCTTCAATTCCTTTAACTCCAACGGCACAAGATATGGGCGCAATATTTGGCTGCTACTTCAATTCCTTTAACTCCAACGATGTCATCTTGAGGCTGCTCCTTCAATTCCTTTATCCACCTCTCGATCTGGCGGCATGCCTAGGAGTTCCTTTGGAAATCGGTACTTGGCTAATGTCCTTCATCGCCTCAGTCAAATCCATAATATATGCCAGGTATGGATCTGTGCCCTTAACTATGAACTTTCTGGCTAATATTGTCGAAATTACGCTACCCACCAAACTAGTCTGTACGCCAGGCAGTAACACTTATTTTCTTTCTGCAGTTAAAAGATGTACGCATCTGGTTCGGTAGCCTATCATAATGTTGTGTCTGGTTAACCAATCTAGCCTAAGGATAGTATCGAGCTCATGAAAACTTAGCAGTAATAAATCCAAAAAAAAAGACGTGTTCGATAAAAGTCAGTAAACAATCTTTGATTACTCTACTAACCACCGTACTTTGACTGAGGGGGTTTGTCACGAACACATTTGTCTTAGAAGGAACAAGTTAAACACAATATGCGATAGAAGTAAGATCTACTTCAGAATACACAATCAAATAATCCATCGTTCTCCATAAATACTTGAGTATATGCTTAACTTCTTGCCAGTGTCTTAGAACTAGATTCACTTGATATCGACTCACCAACCCCATTGTGAAACAAATATCTAGACGTATGATCAATGTAGTATACATGAGATTTCTTACTACAGAAGCATAAAGAAACTTTTTCATGTTTTCACTTTCTTCCACTATCTAAGGATAGTCCTCTAAAGAAAAAAGAAATCTCGATAAAAAAGATTTAGTTCCCTTATTTGAATTTGCCATTACATAACATTCCACTATTTTGTCTATGTATGAAGGTTGTGATAATGTTATCACTTTATTCTTTCGAACCCTTAGTATTCGAATTCCTAGAAAAAAATTAGTTGCTCCATGTAACCTTCCTAACCCGCCCTAGACGCTATGGCTAGATTGAGAAGGTTACATTAGCCACCGAAATGGTTAAGCTAACTTATGTTACTTTTGAAGACTTTAAATAAACTCATTTTAGAGAAAAATCGTATTTACATGTTGAATTAGTTTATAAGAGTTCATTTATTAGATAATCTATACTTAAGGCTCATTTTATTATTGATAGTGTTGTTTAGGAAGAAAAATTGTTTACTTGTCACTCTTCTTTGTAAAAACTCGATGTTAAACTAATGCAGTGGAAAAACCATTTTTCAAGTCATTTTGGAAACATAGGGAACAATGTCATTTGAAATGCAGCAAAAATCAGGGAACAATGTCAAATTTTACTTAAGTCAAATATCACGCATTCCCCGGTTATTATGCTTGAGTATTCCATGCATGCAAAAATCCCCAAATGAATAGTTACCAAGTCATAGACCATAAATAATTAAAAAAAATACAGACCAAAACCAATAGAAATTGATTAATACTTATTAAAAATAGTTCGAGGTCCAAAGTGATTCTCTGTGTGCTGGGTCTGGTCCTAGTTTCGAGGTTTACCTAAAAAGTTAAACACTATTAGGGGGAGAGCTCATGAAAGCTCAGTATGAGTCGAACAATTATTTAAACATACATAAATATCGAATACAGTGAAACATATTAGCTTTAACAGAAGAACACAAAACCATCATTCAAAATTTCATATCATTACATAACAATTATCAAATTGATGTCAAACGGTGTATGAGCATCGGCCATCATTCATTCAAGTAACAATGATTAATTTCGATACCATTCAATACAACACAACACAATATGTAGCATAAATAAATAACATTCAAATATCTCGTGAGCATGATGCAATGCAAAAAGGTTCCTACCCATACCATTCGCTACACACCACGAGTTCCCCAAAACTCGTCATCCGAACTCCAAAACATTATAGGCTTAAGCCTGTTGTGGTTAAAATCACTGATAACAATATGGAGAAAATTCTGCCAATAACAATGTAGATAAACTGCCAGTAAAAATGCAATAAATCACCATTCCCCTTGATACTCCAAGTGAAGTGCATTGACTACGAATAATGTGGACTTAATATGCCTACGGTACTCCACTGAACTCCCATCAACTACAAAATCCCAACCCAATGCATATGCAATATGTCACATAATCTCATACATAATCATATCTCAATACTTTTCACATTCATTTGACATGCTCAGCATGTCCTTAATAATCACATACTTTCTGTAACACCCTAAACCTAGCCTAGACGTTATGGCCAAATAGTTATAAATCTAGATTTCGCTTATTGAAAAACTTCGTATATCTTTGCTAATTAAAAACCCGTTTTATATGAAAACGTTTGTCATACTTAATAGTTAAACCGTTAATTGTTTTCATTTTCTAAATAAATTGAATAATTTGCAGCGGAAGTTCATAAGACATTACATTTTGGAAAATCAAGTTTGTTTTCTTAAAAACAGTTAACCGCATAAACCTAGCCATTTTTTGAAAAATTGTTTTACTAAATGTCATGCCAAACCCAAATTAGAAGTCCAATTCCAAAAATAAACCAAAATGTCCAGAGATTCCAAAAATTAAAAAACTCTCAAAAAAAAATTTTAAATAAGTCAAATTTATGTAAATAAAGTTTTATGGAATTGTGGACATATCTAAGCTCCCGTCGCACCGACCCGTCTAAGTCTGAAGCTTACCTGAAAGTAACAGATAAATGGAGAGTGAGCTCTATAACTCAGTGTGTAACTAACAGAAACAAAATCACAGATTGAATACATAATAGAATAGTTACTGACGAATGTCTCATGCAAAATCAAAGGCACATGCAAATTACAATCCTACCTCTATTCACTACACACCATCTTCGACCATCCCGACACATTTTCTAGGGTATAAAACACGCACCACTTAGTGTCCTTACGACACTTTTCAGAAAAATCACAGCAGTACTACCAGTATAATGGCGAGTTAACGCCTCACACAGAACACTTCCTCTACAGAATACATAACCCGCCCCATAGCCATAAACAAACAGAATACCAGATACAATAGAATAACAAATACCAGAATATATATATCATGCATGATAGTCTAAAAAATATTAAACATGCTTATATATAACAGATTAAACATATCGCATCACATTACATGCATTTAGGCGTTATTTACATCGAATTCATACTAACAGAATAGTAGATTTCATGCTTTAATACTTATATAATACATACCGACCCCACAGAAGACCTACAGTTGATCGGGATGACATGTATGACCTTAGAGAAAAAATTTAAAATTTTGGCCCACATGCCCGTGTGGCATACACGGCCCAAAATGACCTTGCCCGTGTCGCCTACATGACTTGGAAAATGGCTCACACACACCCAAAATGGCATAGACCATGTGTTTCACATGACGTACCGCACGACGTGTGTCGTACATGGCCTACCACATGGCCTAGCACACGGTAGTATGGCATCAACAGGCCCTAATTTTGGCTTTCGCCATTCACTATTTTTCGAGTTTCTCGTTACACACCTGGTATATTTCAGATGCCGGTTCAAATACGAGTAATCCCAGAACCTAATTGACAATTAACACAACCAATTTCAGTAATGAATCGCAAAATCGTGACTAAAAATCAAACCCAATCAAATAAAAAACCCTTCATAACACAACCACGTCCTGACTGGAGCACGAACAACTATTATGAAAATTCTAAATCACTGGAGGGTTGCCCACTTCCTCTTGTACTACTCCTAAATTGCATTGTCCAACATCACTAAATCGATTAACGTAAGCATTTTCCAACACGACTACAAATAGTGCATAAAATACTAAACTTAAATGCCTTACCCTTGGATTAGCAGTCAAGGAATCACAAACTATTGCTTCAAGCACTAGCACTAGCCCAACGAAATAAGAAATGAAAGACAGAAGAATGAAGAAGAAAATAAAGAAAAAAAAAGAAAAAAAGCAAAGTGCCAAAATTTAGAACTGGAATTACGGCGTGAATTGAGGAAACAATAGAGGTGTAAAACGTGAGTTTTTTTTCTAATAAAATAAAAAAAGAAAATAAAATGAGCTTTATTTTAAAAGAAAGAAAGGATAAAAACACACACAATAACCACTTTGTTTTATTTATTTTCAAAACAAAACCCAAAAGATAATGTCATATATATTAAAAACTTGATTATGTTTTATTTATTTATTAGTTAATCTAAAATCAAACAAACTCATTTAAAAATCAACTCCAAAATTTTGACAGCAAACATATTTTATTTTCAATTCGATAGACCTAAGAACAAAACAATTGAACTGAGACTCGAACCCAATACCTCAAACATAGAATTAAAGCACTTAACCACTGATGCAGAGACTTAATTATTATGGAATTCGTAAAAACAAAATTTAATAAATTAGGGCGTTACACTTTCAGTAAATGGAAACAGTGTTTCAATCTTTCAAATTACCATTGTGTTGGTATCAATCAATATCGTTCAATTTCACATGCTTTACGGATTTTCATTGTTCATAAAAAGCACCCTTTTCAGTACAAAATATAACAAATATCTCATGTGTTTAAATCATACATAAGCTTAATGTATCAACACATTATATCATTCAGTCAAACATTCTCGTATCTCATAACTCAAATATGCAATTACAAACTCAATCAAACATTCATACTATCTAACTAACAATTTTGCTAACATGACAATCTTTTAATGCTTGAAACATACCTAGTTCGACTACTTACAAGATCAATAATTTTGCTATTAATCCAATCCAATCAGCAAGCTAATTTATCAAATATAACATGATATTTAACATTTTCAACCAATTTTATGAGTTTAGGACCTACACTTTATTTTTCGCTTTCTCACAACACACTAGCAAATCTTCCAATTTTCTTTAATAATTCCTTAAATGAACCAAAACCAAAATTCAATATAAATTCAATCAATTTATCATTAAACCAGACCTTAAACACCCACTTATGAGTTCAAACTAATCATTGAAATTATAACTATTTTATTGATGCGAATCGTACGTACAATTGTTCTTTGCCTTTACGGATGATTTGGGGCATTTGGGTCAGCACCTAATTCAATAATATACTAGAAAATAAATAGCTAATTAATGATTAAATTCCTTAATTTAATTAATTCATAAATTCTAACCCAACAACTATGTCGAAATAACAAAGTAGTTATCATTAATTGCACTTACATTTCACGATTTGTGGGATCCGATTGGCTAATTGATCAAGAAAATCTCTCCCTAATTAACATGTGATTTAAGGCTAATTAGGAGGGTTCAATAACACAATTTAATGCTGGAAAAATATGGGTAAGACCCAAGAAACAAAATGGCACCCTTTCTTGCACATAGGCACACACACCACCACCCATAGTGGCCAAAATTGGGGCTAAATTTTAAAATGGTTTGAGATCTCATTAAAATCTAAAAAAATACCTTTGAAATCATTTAAAATCCCAAAAATTAAAGATCTGGAAATTTTGGTTTTTAATTGACAAGATTAATCAAGAAAATGAAGAGAAAAGAGATCTTACCCAAGCTAGTTGAGAGAAACAACAATGACACTTTCTTGGCAATGTTCGGGACCAATCTTGGGGTTTAAGATTGCAAATTTGGGGTTGATTTGGATGAGGATAAATGGAAGCAATAGAGTAAAGGATATGATGGACAATCTTGATGCAAAAACAAGAAAAAAGGGATGGTAAAATGGAAGGTGTAGAAGACGACAACAATGGTAGAAAGAAAGAAAATTGAAGAGAAAAGAGGAGAGAAAGAGGGTGACAGGCTATGGTAGGGAAAAATTGAATTAAATGATGAAAAATACAATAAAATGTTGTATTTATACTTAGGGTTCAAGGGTATGGATGACACACATATTAAAAAAGCAAGGGATTTTACAAAATTTAATTATTTTGTAAGGGAAAGGATTTGAACTTAGGACCTCATTTAATTTGTGAAATAATTTGTGAAATAATTTTGCAATATTTATTTTAAAAACAAGGCATCTCATATACTGGGGTTTAAGGCAAGATTTACAAAATAATAAAAATGGTGAGAGAGAAAGGATTTGAATTTGAGTTTCAAGGAATGTTTTACTAACACTTATCCAACAAACCAATGGATAATCTCAAAAATTAAGGCATGACCGCTCTCTATCAATTCACAAACCCGATTATACCAACCCTCAATTTTTGGGATGTTACATCCCAATTCTTTTATGCTAAACTATTAGGTTAACCACAGTTTAATTGATAATAGTATAACATCCTAAATTAGGGCCTGGTCGGAATAGTGGTTTTGGCACCACAAATCCAACGCTAAAATAATTATTTCATGATCATTCTAAGGTCTAGGATATGAAAATGAGCATGTGTTAAAGTTTCATGAAGAAATTCTACGTGTAAGGTGTCAAATTGGAAATTAGGGACCAAATTGAATAAATTGCAAAACTTGGGTTTTAGAAGAAATTTGTAAAAAATTGCTTTGGAATATTAATTACAGTTCCTTAAAGAGTAATTTTCCAAATTTCTAAGTTTTTGGACAAAAATAGGCATGCATGGAAAATTTTGGAAATTTAGTAAGGAAGGGCATTTTGGGCATTTGGGAATAAACTACAAAAAAGGAAAAAATCAAGCGAAAATCAGTTCATTTTCTTCTCCATGCTACCGAAATTCTAAGGGTCTCCATATCTAGGGTTTTTAACATTTTCAAGCTCAATAGTAAGTGCTCCTTAGCCCCGTTTTGAACGTTCTTCGTATTTTTGATATTCTCCTAACATGCTCTCTCTATTTCTACCCATGTTTCAAGCTAGGGTTCATGTTCAAAAATTTACCCATGCATGAGATGTTTGTGTTTTGATGATTTATGAAGGGATATGAGAGTTTAAAGAATGGTAAAAAAACTTTTACTAAGTGGTTTTTCATTAAAATGGCTTAAAGGACTAAATTGTAAAAGTTGTGGAAATGGGTAGGAAAATATAGAATGAAGGGAAAACATGAGCTGCTATGAGCTTATGATACATTCGGCTAGACTTGGGTAGCCAAGGGATTACATGCATTTCACTAAACAAGACTTAGGACTAAATTGTAAATATTGCAAAAGGTTAGGGGCAAAATGGTCATTTTACCCGAGGGTGAGTTTTAGGCCTAAAACAAAAAATGTGATGTATAAATAATCAAATTTTATTGATTAAGACCCCGAGAAACCAATTTCAGAGGTCGATCGTGGAAAACAAAAGGTTTCGGAATAACCGAAATACAAAATTGAAGCAATTACCAGGTAAGTTCGTATAACCCGAAGTAAACTCTTAATATACTTATGGAAAACAAAAGGTTTCGGAATAACCGAAATACAAAATTGAAGCAATTACCAGGTAAGTTCGTATAACCCGAAGTAAACTCTTAATATACTTAAATATGTATGTTCTTGAATGTATGAAAATTTAGATATTCATTGCATGAAAATCTATGAAATGTGGTAGTGTAATTGAAAATATGATAAATGTCTCATTTGAAATAGAAAGGGAAATCCGATAGATAAATTATGGCTTACATGACATGAGATCCTGCATGTGTTACAGAAAAGGATTTACCTTAGACAGGTAATCTGATGATCTCAAAATAGAAAGGATCTAGCCCGGACAGGTGTTTCTTGAGTGATCAAGCATCACAAAGAATATGGGTGCATTAAGGATTTAGCCCGAACGAGAAATACGACTGAAGACTGAATTTAGTCTGGACTGACAATTCAGATCCGAGCTTATGAAAGCAACTATCATAAAAAAAGGGATTTAGCCTAGACTGGTAATCCCGCCGTAAGACCACCGTAAGATGGTAAGGTTCGCGGGGTTACATTCTTGAGATGATCACTTGTATAACTTGACAGTTATTAGGCTATCCATTGAGATTTCCAAGATAATTCAACAGAACTGACATGAGAAATAAAAAATGAAAATATTGGATTGATGAACTCATCTAAGACTAATGATACGATGCATTGTTATGAGACTAACTTGATGATTGAGTGCATATAATAGGGAAACTATTTCATGCTTGTTGGAATTGTTGCCTAATATGGTTGTATGCTAATTAACCGGTAAGTTTACTTTCTAGTTATTTGGACTTACTAAGGATATGAATGCTTACCCCTTTCTATTTTCCCTGTCTTACAGAGCTCGTGGACTCGTGAAGATTGGAAGACGGTTGGAGAATCCACACACTATCGATTGGCCTTGCTTTGGTATATAGATACTATTATTTTGTTCAATGGCATGTATAGGGTTTTTGGTTATTTTGTTATATGTGTCTTTGGCTAGCCAATGTAAGGGCTTAAATGGTCTACTTATTCTTTTGTATGTGGCCATGAGATATGACTCATATTGATGTAGGTTGTAAACCTACTAATGATGCATGTTTATGTTTTAATGTTTCATAAGATATGATGATGAGGTTTATCATAGATGGATGACTGAAATGGGACCTAATAATTTGAGAGTGGACATAGCTTATAATGGTTATAATAAGGCTTAAGTGTACAATGTGCTATGTTAATCCCTAATATGGAAAGGATAATTTAGCATTTACTGAACTGATGAGAAAATGTTAACATGCAATGAGTTATGCCAAGGTTGTTTAAGAGTATAATTAGGCCATGTTAAATACCATTGAAGTCTTGCAGTGTGTATGGATGATAGAGGGTGACCAAAGGCTTGGAAAATAGCCCTAAGAAGGTCTACACAGGTAGACACACGGGCATGTGTCTAGGCCGTGTGTGATACACGGTCAGCCTCCATGGGTGTGTTGCTTGGCCGTGTGTCCTTGCACCTAAAATTTTAGGTCAGTTTGCATGGTAGTAAACACACGGGTAGAGACATGGCCATGTGTCTCAATCGTGTGGAGGACACAGCCTCGTACACGGGCATGTGCCTTGGTCATGTGCCTCAAAATGAGTGGTGACGTCATAAACAGAATGTCCGGGGTTTTGGACACGGGCGATGACACGGTCGTGTCCCTAAGCACATGGGCGTGTGCTTTGCCTCCACACGGGCGTGTAAGGCATAACCCTAGGAAATTTTACTAAAACTCTCTATAGTTCTAAACTTAGTCTTAGTTCGCTTTTAATGTATGTTTTGGACCTCGGAGGTCCATAATTGAGATAAAATAATTTTGTTTGATTGGTTTTAAATTGGAATGAAATTTGATAACCTGTATTTTTCGGTAATGCCTCGTACCTAGTCCCAATCTCGGGTACGATAAGGGGTGTTACATTTAGTGGTATTAGAGCCAGGTTTAGTCGATTATCAGACTAATGTAGCATGTATTGAGTATAGCAATACATGCCATTATATAAGTTAAGATAGTGTGACATCTTCTAACCATTTTTCTTTAATCCTATTTGAATATAGTAAATGTCTTTCAATCAAGCTCAAGATTATTTTGAAGGAGCCGAGAGCCATGCTCCAGCTTCCGTTTCAGTGGGCTACTAGTAGAGAGCTACCGTCTTCGAGATGATAGATGAATGGTTTGGAGATTATTTGAGAAATGGCCCCAATATACCATGGCCTCCTTCGCCCCTTGCTTGGCCTGAGGGAGAGGCACCACAAGGTATGGCACCCATGAGAATTGGTAAAGCCCTAGTGGACAAACTTAGATTATATAGGGCTGAAGAGTTTAGAGCTAAGGTTGGTGATGATGCGGAACGAGCTGAGTTCTAGCTCGAGAACACTATGTGAATTTTGGATGAATTGTCATGTACACCTGAGGAATGCTAAAAGTGCGTTGTATCTCTTCTGAAAGATACTGCATACCATTGGTTGAAGACGGTATCCTCAGTGGTACCGAAGGAAGACATTACATGAGAGTTCTTCCAAGCTGAGTTTAAAAAGAAATACATAAGTCAAATGTTTTTGGACTCGAAGCGAAAGGAGTTCTTGGAAATCAAACAAGGAAATAAGACTGTGTCAGAGTACGAAAGGGAATTCGTAAGGTTAAGTCAATATGCAACGGAGTGGGTCCAATTAGAGACAGGAATGTGTAAGCGCTTCGAAGAAGGCTTGAACGAGGAAATTAAATTGCTGATTAGGATCCTTGAGATACAAGAATTTGCCGCATTACCTGATCTACCCAAGAAGGTCGAAGAGCTAAATAATGAAAGAAAATAAGCTAAGAGAGAAGATTGAGTTTCGAGTAAGAGGTCTAGCAGCAGAGCACATTCCTTCCCTACAAAGAAATCGAGAAGTCATTAAGAACGCTGCACTTCATCAGTAGGATATTCGGGTAGAGAAAGGAGCTCTAAGCGACCTAACTTGAAGTCTTCTTCCCCTAAGGTAACTAGTGTAGGAAGCGTAGAGCTGGAACAAATTCCACTTCGGAGAGCGTCGAAGGAAGGGTAGTGCATGTTTCAGATGTGGGTTTCTTGATCATTTTCTTCGAGACTGCCCACAGCAAGCTAATAAAAAGGTTAAATTAGCTCCGCAACCAAATGCTCTTATTTCTCAAGGCAGACCTCTGAGATATCCCGGAAGTGCAAATGGTAGTTGAACTGTTGCCAATGATGCTACTGTAAAATTAGAGGCCCGAGCCCAGGCAAGAACTTATGCAATACACGCTCGAGAGGAAGCCTCTGCTCCCGATATCATCACAGGTACATTTTTTATTTATAATACTCGTGTCATTGCCGTAATTGATCCAGGATCAACCCATTCATACATTTGCATGAAATTGGTGTCTAGCATGGATATATCTGTAGAGCCTACGAAATTTATGATTAAGGTGTCAAACTCTCTAGGCAAGTTTGTCCTAGTTAATAAAGTCTGTAAGAATTGTCCCTTGACGATTCAAGGTCATTATTTCCCGGCTAACCTTATGTTATTGCCATTCGATGAGTTTGATGTAATACTTGGAAAGGATTGGTTAGCTGTGCATGATGTAATTGTAAATTGTGGTAGCAAGTATATCGAATTGAAATGTTCAGATGGTGAGATTCTCCGGATTGATTCAAGTGAGTTGGATACTCCGTCGATTGTGATTACCTCAATGGTGGCTCAAAGGTATATGAGAGAAGGATATGAAGCCTACCTTGCTTTTGTGTTGAATACTAAAGAATCTGAGTCGAAGTTGGAATCAGTACCGATAGTGTACGAGTATCCGGATGTGTTTCTGGAAGAGCTACCTGGATTACCTCCTGTTAGAGAAGTAGAGTTTGGTATTGAGTTGGTGCTAGGGACAACTCCCATCTTTATTGCTCCATATAGGATGGCACCAACCAAATTGAAAGAGTTAAAAGATTAGTTGCAAGAACTGACGGATAAAGGTTTTACAAGACTGAGCTTTTCACCTTGGGGTGCTCCCGTATTATTTGTAAAGAAGAAAAATGGTTCTATGAGGCTCTGCATAGACTACCAACAACTCAACAAGGTAACCATCAAGAACAAGCATCCGTTGCCAAGAATCGATGACTTGTTTAATCAATTAAAGGGAGCCACTGTGTTTCCTAAAATAGATCTGAGATCCGACGACTATTAGTTGCGAGTAAAAGAGTCAGATGTACCTAAGACTGCTTTCAGGACGAGGTATGGTTATTTCGAGTTCCTGGTCATGCCTTTTGGTCTAACGAACGCCTCAACCACGTTTATGGACTGAATGAATCGTGTTTTCCAACCATACTTGGACAAGTTTGTTGTGGTATTCATCACCGATATTTTGATTTATTCCCGTAATGAGTCTGAGCATGCGAAAAATTTGAGAATGATTTTACAGATCTTACAGGACAAACAGTTGTATGCTAAATTTAGCAGGAGTGAGTTTTGGCTCCCAGAGGTGGAATTCCTTGGTCATATTGTGTTGGGTGATTGCATCCGAGTTGATCCAAATAAGATATCTGCTATTGTTGAGTGGAAGCCGCCAAAGAACATAATCGAGGTTAGAAGCTTTTTTGGCTTATCTGGTTACTATCAACACTTTGTAAAAGGATTTTCGATGATTGAAACTTCTTTGACGAGGTCGCTGCAAAAAGATGTTAAATTTGAATGGTTAGAGAAGTGTTAGGAGAGTTTTGAGAAATTGAAGACGTTGCTAACAGAAGCTCTAGTTTTGTGCAACCCGAGCTTGGAAAGGAATTCGTGGTCTATAGTGACGCATCCTTAATTGGACTGGGTTGCATGCTTATGCAAGAGAGTAAAGTAATAGCATACTCTTTGAGGCAACTAAAGCTAGACGAGAAAAATTATGCAACACATGACTTGGAACTAGCTGCATTGTATTTGCCTTAAAGACTTGGAGACACCATTTGTATGGTGAAACTTGCCGTGTATTCACCGATCACAAGAGTTTGAAATATTTGATGACTCAACAAGAATTGAATCTGAGAAAATGAAGATGGTTAGGGTTGATTAAAGATTATAAACTAATCATTGACTACCACCCAGGAAAGGCGAATGTGGTTGCAGATGCACTAAGCAGAAAATCCTTGTTTGCTTTGAGAGCCTTAAACACGTAGTTGGCCTTGTTAGATGATGGTTCAGTTTTGGCAGAGTTAAGAGCCAGAGCAACGTTTCTACAAGAAATTTGTGCAGCCCAGGTGATTTGCAAGCCAAGAGAACTCAATATGAGTCAGGCACCGAATCAAATTTTCAGATTGGTCTTGACGGTTGCTTGATGTTCGGAGGTAGAATCTGTGTACCGAGAGACGATGAGCTTATTCGAAAAATTTTGCAAGAGGCACATGATAGCCGTTTGTCTATTAATCCGGGATGTACCAAGATGTACAATGATTTGAAGAAAATGTATTGGTGGAATTGCATGAAAAGAGACATCTCTAAATTTGTATCGAAATGCTTGATATATCAACAAGTGAAGGCTGAACATCAAGTACCTTCAGGTTTGTTACAGCCTGTGATGGTCCTCGAGTAGAAGTGGGATAAGATTACTATGGATTTCGTGACGGGATTATTGTTAACCCATAAAAAGAAAGATGCTATCTGGGTTGTGGTTGATAGGCTAACAAAGTCGGCTCACTTTATTCCAGTATGAACTGACTACTCTCTTGACAAATTGGCCGACTTGTATGTATCTAAGATTGTAAGATTACACGGCGTACCGATACCGATTATCTTAGACAGGGACCCGAGATTCACTTCGAGATTTTGGAAGAAGCTACAAGAAGCCTTGGGTACAAAGTTGAGTTTTAGCACGACTTTTCACCTGCAGACTGATGGTCAGTCTGAGTGGACGATTCAGATTCTTGAGGACATGTTATGGTGTTGCGTCCTTGAATTTCAAGGTAGTTAGGAAAAATACTTACCGGGGTGGAATTTGCCTACAACAACAGTTTCCAGACGAGTCTAAAGATGACACCTTACGAGGCATTGTATGGCCGGAAGTGCCGAACTCCATTGTATTGGGCAGAGCTTAAGGAAAGCCAGATTCACGGAGTTGATTTAGTCTGGGAAACTGAAGAAAAGGTTAAATGTTTGAAAGCGACGTCAGATAGACAGAAGTCATATGCTAATTTGAAAAGAAAGGAGATCGAATTTCAAGTTGGAGATAAAGTGTTCTTGAAAGTGTCTCCATGGAAAAAGGTATTGAGATTTGGCCGAAAAGGCAAACTGAGTCCGCGATTTATCAGACCATATAAGATCACCGAAAGGCTTGGACTATTAGCTTACCGTTTAGCATTGCCAACCGAATTGGAAAAGGTCCATAATGTATTCCATGTATCCATGTTACGACGATATAGGTCAGACCTATCTCATGTGATTTCACTGACGAAAATTGAGATCAGATCGGATATGACTTATGGTGAAGAACCGGTTAAGATTTTGGCTCGGGAAGTCGAATAGTTGAGGAACAAAAATATAGCCTTGGTGAAAGTTTTATGGTATTGACATGGAGTGAAAGAGGCTACATGAGAACCTGAAGAAACCATGAGAAGTCAATATCCAAACCTGTTTACTGGTAAGACTTTCGAGGATGAAAGTCCCTGAGGGGGAAGAAATGTAACATCCCGAATTAAGGCCTAGTCAAAATAGTGGTTTCAGGACCACAAATCTGACTTTGAAATAATTATTTTATATCATTATGAGGTCTAGGATATGAAAATGAGCATGTGTTAAAGTTTCATGAAGAAATTCTATGTGTAAGGTGTCCAATTGGAATTAGGGACCAAATTGAATAAATTGCAAAACTTGGGTTCTAGAAGCAATTTGTATGAAATTACTTTGGAATGTTAATTAGAGGTCCTTAAAGAGTAATTTGCCCAATTTCTAAGTTTTTGGACAAAAATGGGCATGCATAAAAAATATTGGAAGTTTAGTAAGGAAGGACATTTTAGTCATTTGGCAATAAACTAAATAAAAAGGGAAAAATCAAGCTAAAATCATCTCATTTTCTTCTCTATGCTGCAGAATTTCTAAGGGTCTCCATAGCTAGGGTTTTCAACATTTTCAAGCTCAATAGTAAGTGCTCCCTAGCCCCGTTTTTAATGTTCTTCGCATTTTTGAGATCCTCGTAACATGCTCTCTCTATTTCTACCCATGTTTGAAGCTAGGGTTCATGTTCAAAAATTTACCCATGCATGAGATGTTTTCGTTTTGATGATTTATGAAGGGATATAAGAGTTTAAAGGACCGTAAACAACTTTTACTAAGTGGTTTTTCATGAAAATGGCTTAAAGGACTAAATTGTAAAATCTGTGGAAATGGGTAGGAAAATATAGAATGAAGGGAAAACATGGATTGCTATGAGCTTATGATACATTTGTCTAGGCTTGGGTAGCCAAGGGATTACATGCATTTCACTATACGAGAATTAGGACTAAATTGTAAACATTGTGAACGGTTAGGGACAAAATGGTCATTTTGCTCGGGGGTGAGTTTTAGGCCTAAAACGAAAAATGTGATGTATTAATAATCAAGTTTTATTGATATAGACCCCACGGAACCAATTCCGGAGGTCGACCGTGGAAATGAAAAGGTTTCAGAATAATCGAAATACGAAACCAAAGTAATTACTAGGTAAGTTCGTATAACTCGAAGTAAACTCTTAATATACTTAAATATGTATGTTCTTGAATGTATGAAAATTTAGATATTCATTGCATGAAAATCCATGAAATGTGGTAGTGTAATTGAAATGATGATAAATGTCCCGTTTGAAATAGAAAGGGAAATCCGATGGATAAATTATGGCTGACATGACATGAGATCCTGCATGTGTTGTAGAAAAGGATTTAGCTCGGACGGGTAATCCTATGATCTCAAAATAGAAAGGATCTAGCCCGGACGGCTGTTCCTTGAGTCATCAAGCCTCTCAAAGAATATGGGTGCATTAATGATTTGGCCCGGACGGGTAATCCGATTGAGGATTGATGTAACAGCCAGATTTAGACCCTAGTCAGAACGGTGGTTTCGGGACCACGAAT
The DNA here is from genome assembly GCF_007990345.1 of Gossypium hirsutum. Taxonomy (NCBI): domain Eukaryota; kingdom Viridiplantae; phylum Streptophyta; class Magnoliopsida; order Malvales; family Malvaceae; genus Gossypium; species Gossypium hirsutum. The sequence continues at coordinate 55,262,887 of NC_053433.1, read as the reverse complement.
CTGAGTCAGAAAAATATTTTTAAATTATTTTTTGTGTTTATTATGTGTGAATTAATATTCGTGAAATTTTCGTGATATAATTTTGTCGTTTGAGTGCCCGATTAAATAAAAGGACTTAATTGCATAAAATAAAAATTTGATGGTTAATTGTAAAAGGGCCAAATTGTTGTTGTTCTTTTAATATGGAGGTTTTATGTTGCAATTATGCCATTGACGAAATGAATGGACAACATTAGGCATATATTATATAGTTTCCATATTATTTTATTAAGGTTAAAAATGTAAATTAAACATTAAGTAATATATGTTATATTATAACATGAAAATTAAAAGCCATTTAGTGCTTATATCATGTTCTTGCCGAAACAAATGGAAAGAAAATGGGTTTTGAAGCTTTCAAATATTTGGCCACCTTCCGAGCTTGATTGAAGGTTCGTTTTTACTCGATTTTGGATAATTTTTACATTTTTGAGATCGTTGCTTCGAATACTAGTAAACCCATGCTTGAATTTTTTTATTTTGGTGAATATTTTGAGTTATGCCATTGTTGAAAGCTTGTGGTTTTTGTTGTTTGATGATGAAATATGAAAGATATGTTTTGGGTTAAAATGTTTTGTATTGGAATTTTTGATAATTTTGAGTAATTAGGACTAAATTGCAAAAATAATGATTTGAAAGACTAAAATGTGAAATAAATAAAATATATCGACTTGTATGAATGTGGGTAAAATTCGGCATAACATCGGTGTGTTGAAATTTTGCATATTTTGTGTTTTATGCAATAGAGACTAAATTGTAAAAAGTGTAAATATTAGCGGTAAAATGGTAATTTGCCCATTTATGTGTTTTTGGACTAAGTTATGTGTTTTTGGACTAAGTTGAATGAAAATATGTTTGAATGAGCTTAATTTGAATATGTTTAAATCAAGAACCAAAGAAATCAGATTTGAATCGGGGGAATACGAAAGTTGTCGACTAGCTGTCCCGTTCCGCTTTATATCGTCCGAGGTAAGTTTAGAAGCAAATAGATGTAGTTAAATTTTGATATATATGTGATCAATAAATAGCTGTAATAATATGAAGTAAATATGAATCGGCATTGAGTAATGAAAATAATTTACGTTTGATGATAAAGTAATGAATGAGTTCTAGTATTGAAAGTGGCGACATAAACTATACATATTAAAATATTGATTATTTGTATATAAATTGCAAGTTTATATTCGGCTAAATAAGATATGTTTATGTATGTGATGTTAAAGTATGAATCATGGACACATATATATATATGTATATTCGATTATATGATGATATTGTGATCTTGGTAGTAAATGATAATTTTGTTAATGAACATATGTATGCTCTGACCAATTTAAAGTTGATACAAGGATGTATATGAGACACTTACATGTGAATTTCGATATATGATGTGCGAGTAAGACCATGGAATCGATGTGTGATTCCTGTACATGTGCGCGAGTAAGACCACGTTTAATACGTTGGCATCAATATGTGATTCTGATATGTGATGTGCGAGTAAGACCATGGAATCGATATGTGATTCTGATATATGTGTGTGAATAAGTCCACATTTTATACGTTGGCATCGAAATGTGATTCCGATATATGTGTGCAAGTAAAACCCCGTTTGGAATAGTGGCATCGATATGTGATTACATGTAAGACCACGTTTGGGACGTTGACATTGTACGATATGTGTGATTATTTGAGTGTCCTATCTAATTCTGAATGGTTCATCGGGCATCGATAAGTTGTGATTGAATGTGCAAAATGAGCTAAAATGATCAGGTATGAATTGGTTTATCACCTACTCGAACAAGGTAAGTAAGTTACTTAGTATTTGTTACAACTCATATTTGAAGTAAAGGAAGAATGTAAGTGAATGTGAAAAATGTATTCCACCTTGTGAATAAATAATATGAGTATTATTGAAATGATTTTTGAATATGTGCAATTGGTGGTATGTTCGGCCATTGATATGAATACATATATGTGTAATTGTTATACTTTGACTTACGAGTATATGCATATAAGTGTACGTGTATTTGGCATGATAAAGATGTTTTGGCTTAGTCATTGAATGATAGTTTGTTAATGTATCCATATATATATAAATGTTCATTCAGTCATTGATATGCTTATGCATAAGAAGCTATATTTTAATTCATGAGTATACGCTTATGTGTAGACATGTACGTGGTCATTTAATATTGAGCTTTGAAACTGAAAGATGCTTTGATAATTTATATATATACAACCATAAATAATTTATATGTGAAAGTATAAGATAAATGTTAAATCATAAGATTGAAGTTTAATTTGAATATGATAGTATAATTTGATATAGTTTAAATGTATGGATTATGTCCTTGAATGGTTTATCTGCTTATGACTTACTAAGCTATAAAAGCTTACTTTGTGTGTGTATGTTTGTTTTGTATTTTATAGATTTTTGATTCAAGTTACGAGCTTGGGAATCACCAGAGAAGCTTATCACACTATCGACTGTCTTCGGTATTTATAAGCTGAATATTCAGACCTATGGCATGTATAGGCTGGATTACGTTTTGAAATGTTGGATTTTGGTTGTGTGTAATCTAAGCCATGCGAAAATGACTAATCTTTTATGTTTGAATTCGGTTATGCTAAGTATGGTTTATGTTCATTTTAGTCTTGAGGTTATGTGCTATGAATGCATAATATTTATGTTAGGTACTATATGATTTAAAAATGGTTGACGACCTAGGATGTGCATGTAAATGGTTCGGCTAAATTTATTCATGGATAGAAGTATATGTATTGCTTGATGATTTGGATGTGGTTTGAAAGATTCGGACATGATATACATATGGTATGAATTATGTTGATGTGTCACTCTTAGTTAAAATGATTCAGTTATGACTATATTCGTTGTGATGCTGGATTTATGTATTGAATAAATTGATTGATGATTCGGCTTTTGCATTTATATATCTAAGTATATGATGTATCTGTCATGGTACAAATAAATATACCTATTCGTAAGTATAGTAGTTGATTCGGCTATGGTATTTATATATATAAATATGTGTGAAGTTGGTTGATATGTTCTGTTAAAATGAGATAATGAGTATGATTGATTATAATGCTCATGGTTATGTATACAATTGACCTTGGTTTGGACTTATATAGAATGTATGTCCAATATATGTAATGTTAAGGAGTTTGGTTTATATGCGTCGGCCACAAGGTAAAAAATGGTTATTAAGCTAACTAAGGTATAATATGTATTAGACAGGTGATATTCAAGAGTATATGCATTTTATGACATGTTTAAATGTCCGAATTGGTGATAAAAAGACTAGTTGTGTATATACATTTTGGCATGTAAAATGAGTGCAATTCATGTCGCTACTTGTGTTATAAAATGGTTAACTATAAATAAATGATTAAGTATACTTTTAGTATGTGAACTAAGCTTGATTAGCATCATTATTGATGCTCGACAATAGTTCCATTTCATTATGATTAAAATGTGTATAAGTTTTATTTATTTATTGAAATTTATTTGACCATTTATAGATTATTAAGCCGTATAAGTTAATGACTAAAATAGCATGTGTTAGATTTTTTTTGATTTAATTTATACATGTATGGAAATATGACTTAAAATGATTGATGTTTACTAGATATTCAAATATCATTACAATGTTCATTATATGATTTGTATTTTTTTATATTATGTATTAATAAATTCATGATTAAAAATTAATTGGACATTCGTTTACATATATGAATATGACTTGTGTGAATGTTTAGATTTGTGCTTTTGTTCAGTAATACATCAGGACCCTATTCTGGCGACGGATACGGGTTATGGGTGTTACAACTGAATTTAGCCTGGAATGGCAATTCAGATCCGAGCTTATGAAAGGAACTGTCATAAAAAGGAGATTTATCCTGAATTCGTAATCCCGACATTGCTCTATGAGTTATTACTATGGGGGATTTAGCCTGGACTGGTACTCCCGCTGTAATATGTATGGTTTGTGGGAGTGCATTCCTGAAATGATCACTTGTATGACTTGACGGTTATTGGGCTATCCATCGAGATTTCCAAGGAAATTCAATGGGATTGACATGAGAAATAAAGAATGAAAATATTTGATTGATGAACTCATCTAAGACTAATGATACGATGCATTGTTATGAGACTAACTTGATGATTGGGTGCATGTGATAGGGAAAATATTTCATGCTTGTTGGAATTGTTGCCTAATATGGTTGTATGCTCATTAACCGGTAAGTTTACTTTCTAGTTATTTGGACTTACTAAGCATATGAATGCTTACCCCCTTCTATTTTCCCTGTCTTATAGAGCTCGTGGACTCGTGAAGATTGAAAGATGGTTGAAGAATCCACACATTATTGACTGGTCTTGCATTGGTATATAGATACTATTATTTTGTTCAATGGCATGTATAGGGTTTTTGGTTATTTTGTTATATGTGTCTTTGGCTAGCCAATGTAAGGGCTTAAATGGTCTACTTACTCTTTTGTATATGGCCATGAGATATGACTCATATTGATGTAGGTTGTAAACCTACTAATGATGCATGTTTATGTTTTAATGTTTCATAAGATATGATGATGAGGTTTATCATGGATTGATGATTGAAATGGGACCTAATAATTTGAGAGTGGACATAGCTTATAATGGTATATGGTTATAATATGGCCTAAGTGTACAATGAGCTATGTTAATCCCTACTATGAAAAGGATAATTTAGCATGTACTAAACTGATGAGATGAGGTTAACATGCAATGAGTTATGCCAAGGTTGTTTAAGAGTATAATTAGGCCATGTTAAATACCATTGAAGTCTTGAAGTGTGTATGGATGATAGAGGGTGACCAAAGGCTTGGAAAATAGCCCTAAGAAGGTCTACACGGGTAGACACATGGGCATGTGTCTAGGCTGTGTGTGACACACGGTCAGCCCCTATGGGTGTGTGGCTTGGCCGTGTGTCCTTGCACCTAAGATTTTAGGTCAGTTTGCATGGTAGTAAACATACGGGTAGCGTATGTCTCAACCTTGTGGAGGACACGGCCTCGTACACGGGCGTGTCCCTTGGCCATGTGCCTTAAAATGAGTGGTGACATCATAAATAGAATGTCCGGGGTTTTGGACACGGGCGAGGACACGGGCGTGTCTAGGCTGTGTGAGGGACACGGGCTAGGGACACGAGGGTGTGCTTAGCCCTGTGAAAACCCCTGTAGGTTAGAAATGAAAAATAAATCTAGATAATTAAACACGGGTGAGGGACACGAGCGTGTCCCCAAGCACACAGGTGTGTGCTTTGCCTCCACACGGGCATGTGAGGCATAACCCTGGGAAATTTTACTAAAATTCTCTATAGTTCTCGACTTAGTTCCAGTTCGCTTTTAAAGTATGTTTTGGACTTCGTAGGTCCATAATAGAGATAAAATGATTTTGTTTGATTGGTTTTAAATTGGAATGAAATTTAATAACCTAGGTTTTCCGGTAATGCCTCGTACCTAGTCCCGGTCTCGGGTACGGGTAAGGGGTGTTATAGATAATGTCCTTACATCATTTCCAATGAGTAGAATGTCATCGACATATGGAACAAGAAAGATCACCTTTCTATCCCCCATACATTTGTAAAGACAAGGTTCATCCACATGTTGCTCAAATCCAATAGTTTTGATTCCTTGATCAAATCTTTGATTCCATGGGCGGGATGCTCGCTTAAGTCCATATATGGATTTAAGCAGTTTGTAAACTTTATGCTTATTTCCTTTAGCTTTATGTATTGTGGTTGCATCATGTAGATGCTCTCTTCAAGATAGTCATTCAAGAACACTTCATTAACATCCATTTGTCAGATCTTGTAATCGAGCGTCACCCCAATGGATAAAAATATGCAAATTAACTTGAGTATGAAATTAGATAAAAGGTTTTTTGTAATGACCCGAATTTTTACAGTTATCAAAAAAGTGTATTTTCAGGTCTCCGTTTCTAAAAATTAGATTTGTAAATATTTATTAAAAATATTTACGAAGTTAAGAGAGTGATTAATTAAAGTTTAATGAAGCAAATTAGCTTAAATAAAGGATAATTAGATAAAATGATTAAATTGAATGAAGTGTGAAAGTTTAATTATAGAATAAAGAAAATTAAAAGGACTAAATAAGTAAATAAACCAAAAAGAGTGCCAAGTGTATGGAAAAAATAAAATACAAAGTATAATAAATATAATACACACATTTGTAATACATATATTTATTTTCTTATTATTTAAGTAAATATTAATGTATTTATTATTATTAAGTTAATATTATATGATAAATAAATAAAAAGTTGACAAATGTATGGTATGTATAGTGACATGTGTGATACTAATATACAGATATTTGTAAAATACATGTATATTTACTTATTATATAAGTATATTATTAAATTATATATTATTATTAAGTAAAAGATATTTATATAATAAATAGATTAAAGAAAGACAAATGTAATAATATATGTGTATACAAATGTAAAATAGATATTGGATATTAAATAGATATTTTATTATAGCTATTATTAAGTTATTATAATATATATATAAAGTAAAAGAAAAAAAAAAGAATAGAAAAAGAAAGAAAGGATGAAACGAAACAGAGAACAGGGGAAAGAAAGAAGGAAGGAAAAAAAAAAAAGAAAGAAGAAAAAAGGGAAAAATTGGGATTTCAATGCTTGAAAGTTAAATAGGTAAGTCAATTTAGCCATTTTTACTTAATTTTGATGTTTTGGAAGCTTTAGGACAAGGTTTTGATGAAATTAAGTGAATATTTTGAAATTTATTAGATTTTTAAATATTGTTCATGTTGAATAAAAAGATGAATTAGGGGTTAGATTGATAGGAATTCAAGTTAGAAATGAACTAAGGATTGAATTGTAAATTAATTCATAAGTTTTATGTTGTAGGGACTAAATTGATGAAATTTAGAAATTAGGAAAATATGCTGGAAATTTAATAGTTAAATATGAGTTTAGTTAAAAATTGAGTAGAAATAAAGTATGCTTTAGGATAGAAAAGTAAGTGAATTTAGTTAGGATTAAATTGAAATTAAAAGTAGAAAATCAACATTTTGCACTAAGACTATTTTGGACAGCAGCAGTAGTCTAAGTTTGAAAAATCACCAAAAATTTTAGAAATTGAATTAGAGGATTAATAAAATATGGAATTAAAGCTTATTGAGTCTAGTTTCTTATAGAAGAAACACTGTAAGCAATTGCATTGTAAATTATGATATATAATGAATTTTGTAAGATAAAGTCAGAATGAATTCGGGTTCCCCTGTTCTGACTTTGAAAAATCACCAAAAATTGAATAAAAATAATTAGAGGCTTAAAGTTATATTTTTAGAATTCATAATGAGTCTATTTTCAGGATAAATCAATGGGAATATTATCCGAGTTCTGTACTATGAGATAATTAATTTTTAGTGAAGAAGGGTCGGAACTGTCAGACAGCAGAATAAGGGTGAATTTAAAGAATAAAATGTACCTAATGGCTAAACTAAAAATTCTGAAAATTTTATGGTAAGAAGATATATGAGTCTGGTTTCAGGGAAAATTAACAGATATTAATTTGGAGTTCCTTAGCTCGAGTTATAAATAATTTAGTGACTATGACACAGATGGACAACTTGAATATTCATAAAAGTAAATAATAAAAATTATAGATAATGTTACTTAGAAGTGTGTTATATACACTAAGGATGTGGAATGGAGAGGAGGAGAAGGAAAAATATGTATGAATATTCATCTAGCATGGCTAATTTTCATGTTTTAGGCTCAGGGACTAAATTGAATAAAAGTAAAACTTTATGGGTAATTTTGTAAAAATGTCAGAAATGACCAAATTACATGAAATGGATTATTTTATTATTTAAATTACAAGATTGAATGAAATTATTAATTTAGTTCAAGATCGGGGGAAAACATGTTTTAGGGATTAAATTGAAAAGTGTTGAAATTATGGAAAATTCTGATATTTTATAGAATTCATGGATTGTTATCAATATGTATGAGAATAATATCTAGAAATAATGATTAAATTGCAAGAATTTTATTTTCCTGACCCTAAGGATGAAATCGTCATTAATTAAAAGTTTAGGGGCAAAATTGTAATTTTTCCTAGAGCATTAATTAAATGCATTAGAATATGAAATGAATGAAAATCCTGATCAAATTTATTTATAAAGATCCGGACGACTCAAAAATGAGACTTGATCATGGAAAATAAAAGATATCGGATTAATGAAATTATAAACACAAACAAGCAATGAGGTAAGTTTGTGTAACTTGAGTTGTATTTTAAATACTTGAAATATGTGGTTATGTGATGAAAATATGATTTGAATGTTCAATTCATTATAATTGATGAAATATTGCTAATACTCGATATAAATTGAAAATAGAGCCCGGTTGAATGAAAGGAAAATTCGATGGATCTCTGAAAAGGAATTGACGATAAAAATGATCTAGCCCGGACGGGTGACCCTATTCTGATACAGCCCTCCCGAAGAATACGTGTAAAATGGATTTAGCCCGGACGAGTAATCCGAATTAGGGTCTGAATTTAGCCTGGACTGGTAATTCAGATCCAAGCTCATTAGAGTAATTGTCATTGCAGGGGATTTAGCTTGGACTGGTAATCCCGACAATACTCTATGAGTTTATATTACAGGAGATTTAGCCTGGACTGGTAATCCCACTGTAAGGATGAGGTTCGCGGGAGTGTGCTCTCTGATATGAAATGTGTAAGACCATGGTTGAAAGATACCATGGCAACCTGATATGAAATGTGTAAGACCATGGTTGAAAGATACCATGGCAACCTAATCTGAAATGTGTAAGACCATGGTTGAAAGATACCATGGCAACGTGATATGAAATGAATAAGACCATGGTTGAAAGATACCATGGCAACGTGACATGAAAAGAATAAGACCATGGTTGAAAGATACCATGGCAACGTGACATGAAAAGAATAAGACCATGGTTGAAAGATACCATGGCAACATGACAGAAAATGAATGAGTAAGACCATAGTTGAAAGACACTATGGCATCATGTCAAAGATAAATAAGACCGTGGATGGGAGACGCTATGACATCTATTGAACAATTGATATTCTAGTAATACTTATCAGATGACGAATGGTTATATGAAATGGTTGTGTGAAATGTTTACAAGAACTGGTCATATGGAAATATATGTACAAAATAGTTGTATGGAATAATTATGAAGATAAATAAACAAAATAAGTATAAGTACATGGAATATAATTTATGTCAAGTTTGATATAAACTATTACCAGAATAAATATACATAAAATATATGGAAATGATAGAGCATGAAATATTGACATAATGAAATGAATGATATATGCTTATGAAGAAACGGTAAGAGCATGATATGTTTCATGATATGTACATATATGATTATCTTTGATATGTTGATACAAGAGAATTATGTAAGTTGAGACTATTATTAAACTCAAGTGCGATATGTAGAGAAAATAAGTATATCAATGTTGAATTTAGATGAAATGTGTGCAAGTATACTAACAATGATGTTGTTTGACGCTTAGACAAGTGCCAAACTATTGATTGAACGGTAACATGTTTAATTATAAGGAGCATTGAAATAGTAAGTACTTAGATGAAAATAAAATTTAAGATTTTGCGAAATTTTTTTTATAATCCCGATTTAATTCCGGTTGGTTTCTAATGTATGTTTGGGGCTTCGAGGGCCCAATAGAGAGACGTTATGATTATTTCTAAAATATGAATAATAAATGACTCAGAATTATCTGAAAATGTTCAGTAAACTCTGGTAATGCCTCGTACCCTATTCCGGCAATGGATACGGGTAGGGGGTGTTACATTTTTTTCATAATCGACACTTTGTTTCTAAATATAACCCTTTACTACAAGTCTGGCCCTTGTAAGTTTCCATTTTTCCATTCGTATTTCTTTTTTTCTCATAGATCCACTTACACCCTATAGGTTTTGTAACATCCTGCTAATCTGTCGTAACTCGGTGTAGTAGATTAAACTAATTTTCGTACTTGAGGAGCTTTAATACGAGCAATTTTAGTATGTTTTATTTATGTTTTCTTAGTTTAGTTTAAATTCAACAAAAAGTGCATTTTGAGTCTTTTATTGACCTTAGGGGTCGAATGAGGCCTAAAGGCGAGCTAACATAGTTAGTGAGTGTGCAGGAGACCATTCAAAGGCATAGGAACTCAAAGCTGATTGCTATGTTGCAACACGGGGATATTGATGTTGCAATATAGGGAGCAGAATGCAAGAACCACTATATTGCCTTGGATGTCGGCAAGTTCAATTCTTAGATGTAATATACATACAACGGGCTGACTTAGAGGTAAAGACTTAGGGTCTTTGTTGTAAATGAAATTAAGTGGTCATTGTAACACCCCAAACCCGGCCCAAATGTTATGGCCGAATCTGATGTGCCACATTGAAGTTAAAAATCCATGTTTTATTTTAGTGCTTTAAAAACTGACTTTTGTTAAGCTCACAAAGTGAATGGGAGTTGGGCACCAGGTAGGAATCCGTAACAGAGGAGGTGAGCCATGAAGGCTGCTTAAGTACCAAGCTCTTCTAATGGATCCAATCCTAGACATGCCCACAACCATTGCCACACTTGGTTAAATCGAGTTGTAATTTATTTAAGTTGAAATCTTTGATAAATCGGATAATTGTGGCGTGGTATTATTTTGAAAACAATTATCATTTTGAAAACACGTCCTAAGTCTAGCCCATTTATTAACAAACAGATTAAAGTTATTAAAAATAAAATAATCCCAGAAAAATAATTAAAATGGTCTTATTACAACCCAAAACCAAACAATAATATTAATAAGATAAAACTTATAAAGAAATAAATCGGCTACTTATTGCAGTTAAAAAAACAGAAACAGTAGTGTGGCCATCTTCGAGTCCCTCGCAGCTCCAAACCATCTAAGCTTAGGGATTACCTGCACAGTTAGAAACGGGGTGAGTTTACGAAAACTCAGTGTGTAATCCCAATAAAAAACAAACAGTGAAAACACAGTATCAGTACAATCTGGGTCAAAGCCCTATTTAGTCTTGACATATACTGGGCCGAAGCCTTTCGTTTAACGATTACTGGGCCGAAGCCTTTTCATAAATCATATCACTGGGCCAAAGCCTTTTCATAAATCATTTCACTGGGCTGAAGCCTTTACTGTAACGGTATGGCCTATAGGCCCATTTCAATATCACATGTAATGTCAATGGATGTATGCAAACCCATTTCAATATCACATGAAATACCAATGAATGTATGCAAGCCCATTTGGGGAGACTACTCGACCCACCATCCGCTACTCTCTACCCGTACGAACCAACACACCATGTGGGGAATAACTCAACCCACCCAATCAACACACCACTGGCAGCATAACTGCTTTATCATATATCTGGAGGCCTAACCTCTTTAGTAACTGGGGCAAAACCCTTTTCAGTAAACTGGGGCATAAACCCTTTTCAATAAACTGGGGCATAAGCCCTTTTCGGTAAACTGGGGCATAAGCCCTTTTCAATAAACTGCGGCATAAGCCCTTTTCGGTAAACTGGGGCATAAGCCCTTTTGCACTTCATCCATATAAAAACCCAACCCAATGCAACATGTCATGTATGCAGAATGTCATACCCATATTTGAATTAAACAATCACAGTCAAGTCATTCACATCACCAACATATATTCACAATCAAATCCGTCAACCACACAGTCCAAGTCAGTCACTTGCCCACAAGGGCACAACAGTCATTTTTCACATTATAAGGGTATTGTCGTAATTTTACCAAATATCAGGGTTTTCCATGTTCATTACAATTATCAATATTTCCGAGTGTTTAAACAATGATCTTTAACCCACTTTATCAAATTCGGGCTTTTGGGCCCAAAACCCCTAATGGGCCCTACGAATGCTGATTTAGCCTACTTAACCCAAATTTTACAACAATACTAACCGTGTTAACGTGCAACTTTTCCAAATTCTATTTTGTATCAATTCTACCCAAATGGGTCCGAAAGCCCATTGGGCCCAATTTCAGCCCATTGAGGCCAACTTACCATCGTGCACAAAATTGAGTTCTTACCTGTTCCATCGATCCAAACACTGATCTTATCGTATTTATCGCATCTATACCCAAACGCAACATTACAAGTTCTCGAAATACCGGTATGTTAGCATTTCGGCTTCTCAGCAAATATTAATCTAAGCTATTACGAGGGTTAGTACACACCTGTTACGGGTTGAAGTTGAAACGTTTCCAAAATTAATCGCCTACGATAACCACCACCAATATCAATATATGTAAATCCTAAGCACATCAGTCATACGGAACATACGGGCATATTCGTCATTTTACCATACAGGGGTATTATGGTCACTTTACCCTATAGGGGCTTTACGGTCTTTTAACCTCATAGGGGTATTTTAGTCATTTCATCCTACAAGGGTGTTTTGGTAAATCTACAAACCAAAGGTATTTCAGTAATTTTGTAAACCAATGGTATTTCTATAATTTTTATAAAGTCAAGGGTATTTCTGTAACTTTGTAAATCAGGGGTATTTTGGTAATTTTACAAATTGAGTGTATTTCGGTAATTTCACAAACCAAGGGTATTTTGGTAATTTTACAAACTAGGGGTATTTTGGTAATTTTACAAACCAAGGGTATTTTAGTAATTTTGTAAATCGAGGGTAAAACAGTAATTTTGTAAATCAAGGGTAAAACAGTAATTCTATAAATCGAGGGTAAAACGGTAATTCAGTAAATCGAGGGTAAAACGGTAATTTTGTAAGTCGAGGGTAAAACGATAATTATGTAAATTGGGGGTAAAACGGTAATTATGTAAATCGGGGGTAAAACGGTAATTCTGTAAATCGGGGGTACTTTGGTAATTTTACAAGTCGAAGGTATTTCAGTAATTTTACAAATCGAGGGTATTTCAGTATTTTTACAAACTAAGGGTATTTCGGTAATTTTAGTAAACTAAAGTATTCTAAACAGGGATAACAATACGAATGGGCCTAAAGCCTATTCTCGGCCCAAATGGGCCCACACACTCGTGTGACCCTTTTAGCCTAAATCTATCCACAGATATGAGATTCACCTAGCCTAGTCTAATATTTACTACACAATCAAACAACTTATCCAATTGGGCCCGTAGGCCCATTTGGCCTACATGGCCCCTTTCGGCCCATCGCGGCCCGAAGTAGCCATCCTACAGCTAGAGTAGTGAGAAATACACACCTGATAGGAGACTGGAGTTAATCCACGCTCCGAGCACTCTTAGCCGACGCCCAACCCAAACAAGCACGCCATACAGTAAAAAGGATCAGATAAGAAAGGTACCTTTACTCTCCTCATGGTTCCCTCTATTTAAAGCCAGCTTTGTATCCACTCTTATGTTCTTATGTTAGCTTCCCGATGTGGGATCCCTCCAATATCAGAGTTTAAATTCAACACCAACTCTTGCCGCCCCCTGTTAGCAAAATAAATGCTCCTTGCTTGCCATGGGATTCGAACCCATGCCTCCCCTCAGATGCTCCACACGCTTCTTGCCACTAAGCCACAAGGCTTTTTGTGTCATATTTTATCCCTAATTAATTATAAGGTCTAAAGGCCAAAGTCCAAGTTCCCTTAAAAAAACAAAATAAATTGCAAGAGCCAAGACTTGAACCCAGGCTCCCATACAACCTTAATGACGCCACAACCACTAGACTACATGCTTCCTTGTGTCATTTATTTACCACAATAATTTAAAAGGCCCTCATCCAAGCATCCAGGTTTTTTTCACTTAATACCAAAATTTTTGCTAAAGCCCAAGTTTGAACCCAAGATTTCTCCAACACTTCTCAAAGCCATTAACCACTAAAGCAAACATTTAATTGTTTCATTTCATTGTACAATTAAATACCTATATACAACCTCCTTACGGACCCCCACTCAAGGCCCAATACTTCTAGGCCCAAATTCGGGGTGTTACAGTCATAATACAAATCTTTAATACTAAATGATTATCTTTAACATGCTAAAGTTTCCTAGGTGAAATTGTTGTACACTAAATTAAAATTTTATCAACATAGATTCTTGAAAGTTTTTAATTTACTTAGTATTAGTATCAAATATATTCTTGTCTTCATTCTTTTATTATTTCGGATAATAATACTTAAAGTATAAGTTAAATTTTAAATTGGAATGTAGCATCATATAGTTCAGACTCGACGATCGGGTCAGGTATGAGATGTTACATACTAATAATCGTTTAATGTTTGGCCATCATTCTAACTTATGTAAAGCTTCGTGGGAAGTTACTTAACTAAAAGATCTTGAGTGTATAACCATTAACTCAACACTTATCACATCATGTACCACAAATGAGTCATCGTGGGACAATCTCACTGAGTGACAAGCTGTGAGTAATTGTTCTATTTGAAGATAAATTTCTTTTTATATCACATGATAATACCTACAATAGGGTTGACGAACTATCATATGATGACAAGATAATTCTTCTTACTTTCAGGAAATCTCCTCAGTGAGATCCACATGGCAATTCTACCGTAGGGTAGTTAAATTGTCATGCCATCACAAGAGACCATTGATGGAGACTGAACATCTTGTTTAAGGACCTTCTCCCACTCAATCTTTTAAAAACATGCAAGACTTTAAAGTCTGGTTTCAATTATGAATGATTAAAAAATGCATGATAAGTACACGTGACATTCTTTTCCTAAACTATATGACATGATTATCATATATATGCATGAAAATACATTCCCGGTCAAATAAATATCATCATGTTATCACAGAAAAAAAACATAATATTGAAATGACCCTCAACAGCCAAAGTTTCCATGATTTCATCTTAGAAAAATAATAAAATTAGAAAAGTCACCCTAAAATATACTTTGGGTCTTCTATTTTTCCACCACAGATGTCTATTGTTGTACCGATTCAAGTCACCATTGCCGTCGTTGGGCTACCGTTGGTTGCCATTGGCCACTGTTGTAACACCCCTAACCCATAATAAAACATGATTCCAAACAATTAAATATAAATATTTATATATTCATATAAATATGTCTCGAAAGTTAATCAAAATTTATTTCATAAACTAATACAACTCTTAAATTGAACATTTCATATCATATGCATATATATAGCCATATCATTCACAAGAAACAATATAAAATATAATATATCAATAATTTCATATATGCGACATTAGCATAGTAATCTATATGAATTTCATATGTTTTACATATTACTACCAAATAAAAGCATGTATTTGGTTATAAGTCAACTCACTTCATTTCCTGGTCTATTCATAAAAAAAAAAACTTAGCTAATATAATAAGACCAAATGTCATATACGCATGTCTTAACTTAGTCCATAAGTGAACATCAAAATTTGTATCATGCATATGTCTTTCTCTTTACCTGTCAATTTCATAATTTACCGTAACTCAATAACATTCATAATGAACCATACAGCCGAATATATATATATAACATCATCACAAATGTCATGAATTATGGTTACGCCCTCGATATAGACTCAATATAAGACCAAACATTTATATATAACCTAATCAACATATATATATATTTATATATATATGCATAGTGCACATTTACCCTAAAGCCAAGACCACACTTAACATTTGAGCATCAAATACATACCAAACAGTTGACCAGATTAATCATGAAACATATGCATTACTTACCACATAACAATCGAACTAATCAAGCTTGAACATAATCATCCATCACTTAAATTTTACCGCATTTCATATTTTCCATCACAAACTAATTAATATACCAAATACATATTATACTGTTATCCTTTCATAGCTGAATATTGCTACTTAAAATCACATATGCATCCAAAACTTCCATCATCAATTAACAATAAACAAGCTTATTAAGCATTGTGACTAAGAACTTACAAGACCAAGTTTACACATAATAAGCAAGCCATTTTCAAAACATATAGTACTTATCACATATATTATGCATTCATGGAATACAACTTAGTAATCAAGATTAATATAAGCCTTACCTAACATAACCGAATTCTAATATAATAATTTAGCCATTTTCGTATGGTTTAGATTACACATAACCGAAAATCCAACTTTACAAAAACACATTCTAGCCTATACATGCCATAATTTGAGTTCGAATATTTAAATACCGAAGCTGTAAATAGTGTGATGGACTTTGCTGACGATCCCCGGGCTTGTAACTTGAATCCAAAATCTATAAAATAGAACACACATAAAAACACAGAGTAAGATTTTGAAGCTTAGTAAGTCATAAGTAAATAAACAACTTATTAATACAATCAACTCATACTAACTAAACATTTTACATTATCATTACCATACTTGACCTCGAATTATAATTTCCATAATTAAAACACTTTTATGAACAATTTTCCATCTAAGCTGAACACTCACAAGGCTATTTAACATGTGTTTCATCAACTTCCAACTAATTAATCATAATAAACCATACATCCATTTACTCATATTCACAAACTCAATAATCATAGAATAACCTCACATATATAAAAAAAATCACCAATAAGACCGAATATATTAAGCCATATATGCACATATTTAAAAACATTTCAATGATACATAATTTATTCATTCACCAACCGAATACACATACCACATACACATATTTTTCTTTATTTACATTGTACAAATTTACAACAAATACTCATAGTACTTACCTCATTTGAAGTAGATATCAAGTTAATTCTTACCTAACCATTTGGCTCGTTTTATACATTCGTACCAAACTTGTCTTTGCCTGATGAACCATTCGAAATTTGGTAGGACACTCGGATAATCACACATGTATCGTAAAATGCCAACATCCCAGACGTGGTCTTACATGTAATCGCATATCGATGCCACTGTCCCAGACAGAGTCTTACTTGCACACATATATCGGAATCACATATCGATGCCATGTTCTTACTCGCACATATAAATCAAAATCCAATGTCATGACATACGTATCCTAACTATTCCTAAGGTTCAAATGGGGTTTTCGGACGTCGTAACTCCGTCGAAACGAATTTAGAAATGTAGTAATCAAGCCTTTTCATAATCGGCCATAACAAATATAAATTCATACATTTCATAATAGAATTTATATCTAACATTTATCTACAATTAAACACGTCTATTTGCTTATAAACTTACCTCAGACGATGTAAAACGGAACTGAGCGGCTAGTCAACAACTTTCGTTTTCCCCCGATCCAAATCTGATTTCTTTGGTTGTTAGTCTAAACATATTCAAATTAAGCTCATTCAAACATATTTTCATTCAATTTAGTCCAAAAGCACATCAATGAGTAAATTTCCATTTTACCCCTGACATTTACAATTTTTACAATTTAGTCCCTATTGCACAAAACACAAAATACATAAAATTTATCCATGCCCAAACTAGGCCGAATATTACCCATAACCATACAAACCCATATAATTCATTTATTTCACATTTTAGTCCTTCAAAATATTAGTTTTGCAATTTAGTCCTAATTACTCAAAATCATCAAAAACTCTAATACAAAACATGTTAATCTTAAACATATCTTTCATATTTCATCTTCAAACAAAAAAAATCACAAGCTCTCAACAATGGCACAACTCAAAATATTCATCAAAATAAAAAATTCAAGCATGGGTTTTGTAGTACTCGAAACAACGATCTCAAAAACGTAAAAATTATCAAAAACCGGGCTAAACTCATACCTTGATTGAGCTTGAAAACAACCGAACCTTAGCTTCCTTTATTTTCTTTTTCTTTTGTTTAGTTTCAACAATGAAGGACAAATGAATAAAATGAATTTGACGACTTTGCTTTTAACTATTATATGATTATTTACTAAATTACTTTTATAACCTTAATGACATAATAATAAAATCATATAATATATGTCCATTACCATCCAAAAAATATGCTAATGGAATATTTACAACATAAATACTCCAATTTAGAAAGCCATTAGCAATTAGGTCCCTTTTAGAAACAACCACCAAATTTCCCTTTTACGCAATTAAGTCCTTTTATTTAATCGGATACCTAAACGACAAAATTAAATCACGAAAATTTCAAAGATATAAATTCACACAAAATAAACACAGAAAATAATTGTTAAATATTTTTCTAACTCGGATTCGTGGTTCTGAAACCACCGTTCTGATTAGGGTCTAAATCTGGTTGTTACAACTGTCATCGATCTTCACCGTCGGTCCCTATTGTCAATCACCACCTTTGGAACACTAGTAGCCTCCGCCGCCGAACAATCGTCAATCTTTTTTCGATTTGGTTGGGTTGGGTTTGCATCGTCTCAATCAGCCTGGATGCATATCAATTTTTCGAGTTCTGTCAAAATTATTGGTTACATAAGTCTTATGTCTGTTTCTGGCTCAAATAAATTATTCTAAAATAATAATTAAATAAATATTATGTGGAGATGATAGTCTAAGATCTAATTACATATCTGGAAATTAATAGTAATTACATTTAAATTTCTAGGTATCACAACCTTGGCAAAATTGCTTTATCATATAAATAATAAAATAAGAACATACATATAAAAAATGACACATCTTATATAAAATTAACCACACATGAAGAAGAGAGAAAATTTCTTGTACAATGGAAAAATAAAATTTTGAAAGTTTTTTTTATAAACATAGCACAATCTGGTTTTGGTACCAGCTGTTGGAAAGAACTATTTCGAAAATAGTTTTCTTGTATAGTGGAAAAACAAAATTTTGAAAATCAAGTCAGTTTGTGATATTTAAATTAATAAACTTTTCCCAAAATTGCACCTGTATTTTAAGCTAGACGGATCCTTTTGATTCCCGACTTTCAACTGTACGTCCATCATTTAATAGAAAAACAGTCCCCTAGTTGAACTAGGAGAGAAAGTGGCTAATAGAATGTGCTTCCCTTCATATGTATTATGATGGGGATTCGGCCTCTCCTGTATTATCTCCAATTATATTTGCTTCCTGAACTTTTAACCCAACACTTTATAATTTAATTCAACCTACTACATATTTTTCTATTTCTCAAAATAAACATTATTTATTAAATTAGTTTTCAATTAAATAATTTTCTCAACTCAATTCTAATTCTGTTAAAATTATGACAACTTTACGGGAAAAGAATTTATAAGAAAATATATTGAGTTTCTACATTCAACTGATTCAAAATGACCAATTAATTTAATTCCATTTTTGAACCTCAATTAATTAAATAATAATTCTAAAAACTTAAATTAATTCTCATGTCATTTTCATACTTAGTGGGAAACGACATTTTTTTAATGTAATTCATTTCTCAAACTTTATCATTTCTATCGATTTCTATTCATTTGATTTAACATGCAATTTATTTATGGTATTTCAAGGAGCTAGTGGAGGGATTGATTGACCATATGTAATTAGGGCTCAAATGATTTATAATTAAGTTTCAACTTTTTACCTATTAATTATAAACTCATTTAGACAAGAATTCAATCCAATATAGTATCGCAATTGAGCTCTCCCTAATAACATATCATTACGGAAGCTACTCGTTAATGCTTGTAACACCCCTTGTAACACCCCTTACCCGTACCCGATGCCAGGATAAGGTACGAGGCGTTACCGGACAAACATACAAACATTAAACTAAAATACGGGCCATAAAATTTCATTCATATTTGAAAACGTTCACTCAGTTACACATAGTCCCTTATTTGAGTCTACGAAGCCCAAAACATACTTTATAAGGGGTTCGGGACTAAACTAAAAACTTATGAAAATCTTGAAAATTTCATGCTTTAAGGCTCCACACGCCCGTGTCCCAAAGTCATGTTCCATACACGGCTGAGACACATGGTTGTGTCTCTGCCTGTGTGGAATATACCTAGACTATTTTCCAAGCTTTGGTCAACCTTAATCTCTTACACACTTATACAAAATCAAAAGCATATAACATGGTATTCATTTAATGATTAAATATTCTCAATTAAACCACAAACATAGCATTTGTATATCATCATACATGTGTCTCTCATACTCATTTTACCTTGTTTATTATAGTACCACTTATACATTTATAGAAAGATTATCACCTTACCAAATATCTTCAGCTTAATCATCAAGCATTCATATTTAAAACTAGATTATATCTTTATAAAATACCACAATTTAGATGCACAAATAACATGTTTGCCTAAAACATTTTAATTCAACTCCATACCCTACAAGCATTACATTGAGACTAGTCATATATATATACATGTCATGATACATATCATTCTCTTTCTGTTTTCTTATAAACACATATCATTTATTTCATTATATCAATATTTCATATACCATAGTTTCCATGTATTCCACATATATTTATTTTCCTCCTCCTCCTCTCCATTCCACATCCTTAATGTATATAGCATTCTTGTAAGTACGATTTCACAATTTACTAATAAATGCTCACATCAAACTATCCACACAAGTCATAGTCACTTACTTATTTATAATTCGAGCTACAGAGCTCCAAATTAAGATCTGTAAATTTCCTCTGAAACTAGACTCACATATCTTTGCACCATAAAATTTTCATAATTTTTGGTTTAGCCAATTAGTACAGTTTATTCATTAAAATTTCCCCTATTTCACATTCTGACAGTTCTGACCTCTTTTAACTAAAATTAATTATCTCATAATACAAAAATCGGATAATGTTCTTGTTGATTTATATTGAAAATAGACTCATTAGGGATTTTAAAAATATAATTTTAAGCCTCTAATTATTTTTATCCAATTTTTTTGGGATTTTCCAAAGTCAGAACAGGGGATCACGTAATCATTCTGAACCAGTCTCACAAAAACATAAATATATCAAAATATGGAACTCCGTTTCTTGCTCTGTTTATTTTATATAAAAATAGACTCATTAAGATTTAATTTAATATCTCATTCAGTTTCTAATTCAATTTCTACTATTTTTGGTGATTTTGCAAAATCACATCACTGCTACTGTCCAAAACAGTTTTATTGCTAATTCACTCTTTCACACTTTCTTTGTATTAACCTCATTTTAACATACATATCACAAATCATTTTCACCACATTTCATACATCACAAGTATAGCCCATGATCACAAGGTCACCATAAAATCATCCTCATGTATAACTTACTTGTTTATAACCTTACCACATCCTGGTCACTTAATGAACACATCATTCACATAACCAAGTTCATGCACTTATTCATCACAAAACTCACAAAGCAATGCATAGAGAGTCTCCCATTGAACACTTCGGATCAATCCTTGATACTTGGTGGTTTCAGCATATAGCTCCACCCATCATAGAGTTCAGCTCTCTTGTACACATGGTGAACACTCAGTACCACCCATGTGACCTAGCCAATTTATCTCGTAGCTCGCTTGTCTACATGGTGTCCTTCACCTGGAGCCTCGTATGCGACCTAGCTACATATATCCCGTAGCTCTCTTGTCTACATGGTGTACACATAGTATCACCCATGCGACCTAGCTACATCTTAATGTCTTGTAGCTCTCTTGTACACATGATGTGCACTCAGCATCATACATGTGACCTAGCTACATACTATCTGTATCATCCAATCTTTCCGAAGGTTCAACCGGTATTTCTCTCTCTTTTCCAACAATTTCACCAATCAAGTAATTATCCACAAACATATTTCCAATATTATTATAAAATATCATAATACAAGTAATATTGATGTATTACTTACATATAAACTTACATCTCATTTAATATCAAGGCAATAACATTAAATTACACATTGCCTTATTAAAAATCATATGAACTTAAAATTTCCCATAATATCCATAATCATAGAAATCACATTTATGTATGATAATTCAATGCACTTCATGTACCATAGACATATTTTTAAATCAATTCATAAACTTGGCACCATAATCATTTAATTTAACATAATTCAATTAATTCACTAAATTTAACTTTCAAATATAAATTACAGCATTATTGCTGTATTATTATCATACCAACTTACATACTTTCAACACCTTGAAAATTATAATAAATATATCAATTTTACATTGAAACATGCATAAATTAATGCTTATTATACATATGAACTTACCTCGATACTAAAACGATCATTTTACCAACTTTCTCAATTTTCAATTTTTCTCTCATTCTAGGTTCAAATCTTATTTTCCGGGATCTAAAATATCATATTTTACTTATTTAATTAATGTAATATTCAAAACAGTCCTTAACTCAAACTTTGGAAAAATTACAATTTTGCCCCTAAACTTTTGCATATTTACACTTTTTCCCCTAGGCTCGGGAATTAAAATTCATCCATTATTCTTATGTTTTATGACATGCTGATCACTTTCCCCTTCTATGGCAACATCAAATTCTCACTCTAACATATACTTATGACTATTAGGTATTTTTACCGATTAAGCCCTTTTACTCGTTTTCACTCAAAACCGAGTAGCACAAGTTGTCTAACATAATTTAAAACCTAATATAATATCATAAAACAGAAAAATAAACACATTTCACCTATGGGTATTTTTCCAAATATGAACCCTAGCTTAAATTATTGCTAGAATAAGCTTAATCAAATTACCGGGATTCCAAAAACGTAAAGAACTTGAAAAACGGGGTTAGAACGGACTTACTATTAAGCTTGGAAAGCTTGAAAACCCTAGCCATGGTTTCCCCCATGCTAATTTCGGCCTCCATGAAAAAGATGAGTAAATATTGGCTTTATTTTCCCTTTTTATTTCTTTTAATTACCAAATGACCAAAATGCCCTTCCTTACTAAACTTTCAAAAATTCCATCCATGTCCAATTTTTGTCCATCACTTAGAAATTGGTCAAATTTCTATTTAATACATCCTAATTAATATTTCAAAGAAATTTCATACTAGAAACTTCTAGAATGCAAGTTTTGCAACTTATTCAATTTAGTCCCTAGCTTCAAATTGAGCACTTTATGCATAGAATTTCTTCACGAAATTTTCACACAATCATGCAATCATATCATAGACCTGAAAATAATCATAAAATAATTATTTTTATCTCAGATTTTGTGGTCCCGAAACCTCTGTTCCAACTAGACCCAATTTTGGGCTATTACACCCCTCACCCGTATTCAACGTCGGAATAGGGTTATGGAGCATTACCAGACTTACAACACAATTAAACATACTTTTCTCATACATTCAATCATTACTTACAAACATCATTTAATCTCAATTAATTTGTCCTTTATATGAGCCTACGAGGCCCTAAACATACTTTGAAAATGGTTCGGGACTAAACCGATAACTCAGGAAATTTGTCAAGTGATAAACCGTAATTCATACATATTTTTATCCCATGCTTAGCACATTTTATGGATGATTTTTCCTTAAAATTGGTGAATTCGATGCTCCTAATGCCTTAATTTCATGTTTTATACTTAGGTGAGCATAGGAGAGTGAAAGGAACGAGAAATGGGCTAGAAACGGAGAAAATGGGCCAACGTACAAAATCAACACAGTTGGACCTCCTCACACGGGCAGACCACATGGTCGTGCCTATTTAACAGGCTTGACCAAGGCCTTAAGAAATCGCACACGGGCGTGTCACACTGGCGTGTTCCTACCGAGCCCAAGTTTAGTCCAATTTGGAAAAGGCCAATTTTGAGGGTTCTTAGGCATACTAAAGCCTATAAATACACCCTAGAGGAGGACGAAAAGTACACACACACAGAGGGAAGCAGAGCACTGCTCAAGGAAAGCCGATTGATCCATCTCGGAAGCCGGATTCATCATCAAGACTAAAGATCTCCCCTCAATTTCCCTTCAGGAGTTTTGGGTTTTTCTTTATGTTTTGTATTCATTATTCTTCTGAGATGTCTACCTTTTTAGTTATGAACTAAAACCCCTAAATACCTAAGGGGAATGAAACCTAAGACAGATCTTGTTATTATTATCTGAATTGTATGATAAATATTTGACTTGTTCTTAATTCTTGTTTTGATATTCCAAGATATTGATTCAAGTTAAGCTCTTATTCAGAGGAGGAATAGACCCTGTCTAAGAGTACATTTGTCATAATTAAGCGGAGTTGGTTGCGCGCCTAGAGGTAGGGTGACAAGAGTTTGCCGGATTAGGGTGAAACCTAACAAGGGGATCCATAGATCAAGTTAATGCAACCCTAGGGAGTTAATTAGAAAGAGATTTCAATTGTTCAACCTAGGGTTAGATGTTGTTAGTCTCGAGAGAGATAATAATATAACTTAGGGATTTCTACGGATCAAGTCAAATGAATAAATTGTCCGATTCAGAGTCAGATAACAAGTAAAGTCTAGGTGGATTTTTCCTTTGGTATTGTCTCAATCAATCAAGTTTTCCAAAAGTAATTCCCCAATTCTATTTTCTATGAATTCTTAGTTTAGTTAATTAGTTAGATAAACAAAACCCTTTTAATTTTTTGGGCTAGATAATAAAAAGAAAGTTAGTACTAGTACTTTTAGAATACAAGTACTTTTAGTTCCTTTGGGTTCGATAATTCGATCTTGCTAAAGCTATACTACTGTTCGATAGGTACACTTGCCTTCATCGTGATAATAGTTAGTTTCAAGAATGATTCTGTGACAGCCCAAAACTGACCCTAGTCGGGAAGTGGTTTCGGGACTGCTAAACCGAGTCACCGAAATGTTTGAATGTGATATTATTGTCTAAAATATGTGATTATGAATGTGTGGAAAATTTCAAGCTTCGATTTAGTCAATTGCATGTGAATTTAGTCCATAGGACTTATGTGAGAAAGTTTTAAAAATGTGATAGGGTAATTTATAAGGACCAATTTAAGCAAGGAGTGAAAATATTGGCTTTGCATGTCAAATACCCCTTTTTTATACATAGTGGCCGGCCATGATGGAGCATATATTAGACTATGTGGTAAATTTCCATGAAGTGGACATTATTTTAAGTAAAAGAAAAGAAATGATAAAAGAAATATTAAGGATACTAAAAGAAAAAAAAAGAAGGAGGGAGGTTATCACCTTGTTCATCTTGGCCGGTTGTAGAGAGGAAGAGAGGAGGGTAGCATTCGGTCATTTGAAACCTAAGGTTTTGTTTGGTTTTTGATAATTTTCACATTTTTGATATCATTGCTTTGTGTTCTTTAAACCCCATGGTTCAATTTTGTGAATTGATGATGATTTTGTGTTTTGCCATTGATGAGTGCTTGAGCTTTTTGATAGTTGTTGATGAAAAATGAAAGATATGTTAAAGATTAATATGTTTTGTGTTGAATTTTTTGGTGATTTTGAGTAGTTAGGGCTAAATTACAAAAATAAATTTTTGAAGGACTCAAAGGTGAAATAAATGAAATGTATGGACTTATATGGGTACTAGGAAGATTCGGCCCTTAAGGAGTGTGACCAAATTTTGTGTATTTTGTGTTTTGAGGAATAAAGACTAAATTGTGAAAGTGCGAAATATTAGGGGTAAAAATGTAATTTATCCATTTATGCGTTATTAGACTAAATTGAATGAAAATATGTTAAAACGAGATTTATTTGAATATGTTAAGATCAAGAAACCAAGAAATTGGATTTAGATCGGGGAAAATCGAAAGTAGTTGAGTAGCCGATCAATTAGTCGACGACATCCGAAGAAAGTTATAAGCAATTAGATATTAAAATTTCGGAATAAATGTTAGTTATATATGCTGAAATGGAAATATGATAAATGTATATATAGCTGAATATGATATGTGTGAATTATATGTTAAATTAAGGCTTGGTAAGCTAGCTATTAAGGTGAAATGCTAATGTTAGTATTTGATTTGGTAATAATCTGTTTGGGGACAGCAGCAGTAAGGTGATTTTGGAAAATCGCCATAATTTGTAGGAGTTGAATTAGAAGCTGAGTGAATTATGTCATTAAAGCTTGAAGAGTCTATTTTCTTACAAAAGAAACTATAAAAACAAAAGAGTTACCGATCTTGAGATATTTGAAGTATTGTGGGGCTGAGTCAAAATGACTACTGGATTCCCTGTTCTGTTTTTAGAAAATCATTATAAATTGTACAAAAATGATTATAAGATAAAATTTATATGCTTAGACTCCTTAATGAGTCTAGTTTCAAATGAGATCAAATACAACACATTTTGAATTCTGTAAAATTAGAAATTGGATTCGTAGTGAAGAGTGGTCAGAATAGTCAAACAGTGAAACAGGGGAAACTTTAAGAAAAATATGGTATTGATTGGCCAAGCCTAAAATTCTGAAAATTTTTTGGATGGAAGATATACGAGTCTATATTCAGGGAAAATTAACGGCAAGTGATTTGGAGTTTAGTAGCTCCAGTTATAAATAATTTAGTAACTACTGCTCAGGAAAACAGCTCGTAGTGAATATGTGATTTTGTTGTAAACATTAATGAAAATTTGCCAATGAATTATTTATTGATTATTATAAAGCTTACTATAATCTATGTGTGTGAAAGTCGGATCAATATATATATTATTCTGAAAGTAATACTTGAATAGTCGATTAATGACTATTTTAAATTTTGTTGAACTTAAGCTCAAGAGCAAAGGGGAACTAGATCCGATAAAGGGAAGGAAAAAGTAATTGAATAGCCATTGAAGTCGTTTGACGACATCTGAGGTAAGTCTTCGAGTAATGACCCTACTTGAATTATATTGAAATGATTAGTCATACTATGACGGATAGTCGAATGTGCTTAGAGACTATGTTATAAAGCCAATTGAAATCATGCTCTTTGTGTGTGGCTATTGAGCCGAAATTTGAAAGGTTTAATAAATGTTTTGTGTTTGAGCCTTAGTAACGAAGAAATGATATGGATGTGTTATGATTATTGATATATGTGTGCATGAGCATTGGAATATATCCGGGCTAAGACCCGAAGGCAATTACGCGAGTTGATATATCCGGGCTATGACCCGAAGGCAATTACGCGAGTTGATATGTCCGGGCTATGACCCGAAGGCAATTATGCAAGTTGATATATCCGGGCTAGGACCCGAAGGCAATTATGCAAGTTGATATATCCGGGCTAAGACCCGAAGGCAATTATGCAAGTTGATATGTCCGGGTTAAGACCCGAAGGCAAATGTGTTTGCGGCTATATCCGGTTAAATACCGAAGAGACTTGGGTTTGAATGTGAGCGCTTGGTGCTGTAATAAATTCTATTAATACGCTCGACTAAACCGAACGATAAGGTATGTTTGCATGTGCTTCAGAAAAGTCGATTAGTTTTAAATAGTCTTCGTGAAATCGACTAATGAATTTTCGGCTTTTAGAAAGGTTGATACCTTGTGTATATATGTTGATGAAGTGTGAAGTAAGTATGATTATGAGAATGTGTGTTAATAAAGTGACTTAGTTAGCTATGTGAATGTAATACTTTAGTCAAAGCCGATTTCATTACTTGAAACTTACTAAGCTTAAAATGCTTACCCGGTTGCTTTGGCTCTCTGTTTTATAGATTTTGTTCGTTAGCTATCGGATTCGGGATCAGCGAAGTCGAAGTCATCCACACTATCAAAGCTCTTTTGGTACTCTTTTAGTTGAACTCTGGATATGGCATGTATAGGACTACCCCCTGTTGTTTAAGTACTTTTTGTGATGTATGTGTGTAAAGCCATGCGAAAATGGCTCGTAGAAGTGGAGTATGGCATTAGACCATTTGTATTTATGTATGTATATATGGTTTCACGATGTGACTATGGTTTGGAATGGAAGTGTTGGGCAAATGATCAGCCATTGGAATGGCTAAATATGATCATATGTGGACCTATGTATGACAAAACCCTAGTTGGTCCATGGTAACCACGAAATAGGTAAAGTTTACCTTGAAAACAGATGCTGACAGCAGCAGTGGTGTGGATTTGAAAAATCACAAAAATTTGTAGGAATGGAATTAAATAGTGAATAAATTATGTAATCGAACCTTGATGAATCTATTTTCATATGAAAGTAACGAAACAATCATATGAATAGTATATTAAGAGATATTAAAGTTCTCGTGAAACAGGGCCAGAACGGTTTCTGGATCTCCTGTTTTCACTTTGAAAATTTACCTTAAATTAACCAGAGATAATTAGGAGTCATACCATATATGTATAGATTCCTCTCTGAGTCTAGTTTCTATAGAAACAAACGGCATCAATATTGGAGCCCTGTACAAGGAGATATCGAAGTCGTAATGCGCAAAGGTCAGGGTAGTCGATCCCTGTAACATGGGAGACTTTGACTAATAAACTGTACTAATTGGCCCAACCAAAAATTCTAGAAAAAAATATGTAGATGGGCATGTGAGTCTAGTTTCAGGAAAAAATCACGAAACTGATTTTCGAGTTGTGAAACTCAAGATATGATTTTTAAAGCGACTATTACGCAGATTGGCAGTGTCTGGAAAATTTTTAAAAGTCTGTTAACACCTCGTGTTCGACTCCGGTGACGGTCTCGGGTTCGGGGTGTTACAGATTCATTATAAATATTTAAAACCTGTCACGAATATCACATATCATCAACACTTAGAAAATTTTTGCATAAAACAGGGGACACATGCTCGTGTGGCCAGCCCGTGCGTTTCACACGACCAACAGACACGCTCGTGTCATAGGCCGTGTGAACATTTAAAATGGGACCACATGGCCGTGTCCCAGCCCGTGTCCGACCCCCTATAACTCTCTGACTTGGGTCACACGGCCAACACTCATGCTCGTATGCCCTAAAATTGACCACACACGCCCGTGTGCCAGGTCGTGTGCTAGGCCGTGCCAAACTTATAGGATATACTGATTTATGCCACACCACCAAGTCACGCTCGTGTGTGAGGCCTTGTGGAGCATACTGACTTGTTTTCAAAATCAACACTAGGGGACACACGGCAGTGTAACATGACTGTGTGTCACACACGGTTGAGACACGCGCCTGTGCCTTTGCCCGTGTGGACAAAAATAGGCCATTTACCAAGCCATTTTGCCACCCACTTTGCACATACCTATACAAGCTCAATTGGTACCATTTTTAAGACATAAATATGCAGCCAAAAATCATCAACCTATACACAATGATACTATATCCATTTCAACCATTTCAATACTCAATTCAATGTCATTTACCTATTAAAATACCTATCCACTCAACTTGTTTTACTAGACATAATTCACATATATAATTCATATGATTAAACCATTCCAAACAGGCATTAACAATTCAACCTCATTCACTCAATATAGGTCAATTACCTAACTCAAAACAAATTCATTTACACAACTTAATACATTATCAATTTCATTATCACAAGCCAACAAAAATGGCCTATATAAACATGTTCATCAAACATACCCCAAAATGACTCAAGCTTGTACATGCCATATACCATACATACATAACTTCAAAAGTACCAAAATAGATGTTTGATAGTGTGATGAAGTCTCTGACGATCCCCAAATCTGAGCTAGCTTTGAAAGACTATAAAACATAGAAAAATAGACAAAGTAAGCTATAAAACTTAGTAAGTTCGTATGAAATATACTCAAAAAATCATAATACACAAATCATCAATTTGAACTATATAACATATAATTCATGATAACAACAAACCTTCCATATACTCAATCATATGCTTATATGCAAATCCATAACTTCTTCTATTTGAATTTCATACTTTACATGCACATACCTGTACAATTTTGTAACAAACTCATACCTTTTCAGAATACTGTCGAATATTTGATATCTCGCACACTAAGGCCGATACATAGCCGAAGCTATTATAATTTCTCACACTAAGTTCCTTACATAGCCGAAGCTATCTCAGTCTCACACACTAAGTGCCAAATATAGCCGAAGCTATGCCGAATCGCACACTAAGTGCCAAATATAGTCGAAGTTTTCTTGAATCGCACACTGAGTGCCATATATGTGACACCCCTAAAGTGACCCTAGTCGGAAAGTGGTTTCGGGACCACGAAACCGAGTCTTATAAATAATTAAAGGTTATATTCTGTGTTTATGATGTGAGTAAATGCTTGTGTGATAGTTCCATACTTCAATTTGGTCAGTGTATGTGAAAATTATTAGTAGGGACTTATGTGAGACAATTTAGAAATATGCTAGGCAAGTGCTAAAGTGGCCTATTAGTATATGTGGGAAAGTGCTTGTCCTTGCATGTCAAATTAGCCAAACTATAGGTAGTGGCCGGCCATGCTACAAATTGTATAATCAAGTGTGAATTTTATATTAACTTTAATTAACTAGGTGCCATATTAGTATGGAGGATGTAATAAAATAAAGAATTGATAACTAAAGGAAGGGATGGGTGAAAGAAAAAAAAAAGAGATCATCATACATGTTTCTTCCTAGCCGAATCTAAAGAAAAAAAAAGGGAACAAGAGCATTTGGTGATGAAAACAAGTTGTGTTCTTTGGTTCTTCTTGGTTGAATTGAAAGGAGGAAGAAGAGAGTGAAGCCATCGGTCATCTTAGGTCAATATTAAGGTAAGGTGTTCATATTAGTTCTTGAAATTTTAGTTGATCTTGAGTGAGATATCAAGTTATTTTTTTTTGTAACCCATGATGAAATTTTGATTTTTGGATTGAGTAAGGTTTTCGACTATGGTAGCTAATAATGGTGAGTTTTGTTGTTTCATGTTAAAGTTAGGTGAATGATGATAGATGAGTGTTTGAACCATAAAAAGAATTCGGCTACCTTGTTATGAACTAGGGCCGATTGTGAGTTGGTTGTGGTTGAATATTACATGCTTGGTAGAATGGTGGATGAAAGTGCCGAATGTGGTCTTTGGTTTGGCATGAGGTGATAAATAAAGGTTTAAAGGTAGCCTAAGTTAATTGATACTCACTAATGATTTCGAATGGAAGCTTTGTTAAGTGTGAAATGAGTGGCCGAGAGAGAGAACTATAGACTATTGCCGAATGTATGTTGGGTTGATAGAGTCTCCAAATTGATTTTATGTGAGTATGCATGACCGAATATAATCGGCCACATGAGTAAAGAAATGGGTTATTTGATATGTGGTAAAAGTTAAGTGTTAAACGAAATGGAAATGATATCATATTGGAATATGTATACTCGACCACATGAATGAACACATAGATTGGTGTTGCATGTATTCGGTTATAAGTAAGCATATTGGTGGCTTAATCTTGGCTTAGACAATCGGCTAAAAGAGAGTGTGGGTTAATATGTTGAGTTGATTCATGATTTCATATGTATGTGACTTTAATGTCTAATGTATATATATATGGGTTAAGTACCTTGATTTTCTCTTTTCGATGTTCAAATGATTAAATCAATTTATTTGTTAAATTAAGCTCAAGAGCAAAGGGGAACTAAATCCGATAAAGGGAAGGAAAAAGTGATCGAATAGCCGCCGAAATCGTTCGACCACATCCGAGGTAAGTTTTAAGTGATTAAACGTTGAGTAAATTCAATCATAATAGGACATAATGAGTTGATTTAATAAGATATGATGTGGCCATGATATGTCTTAAACTCAAATGGTAAGTTCATATGTGTTTGGACTTGGAAAGTTAAGAGCAAATTGTAATAATTTGCTTTGGACAGCAGCAGTAACGTGATTTTAGAAAATCACTATAAATTGTCGGTGTGGAATTATAGGCTGAATAAAATATGTAATCAAGGCTTAATTAGTCTAGTTTCTTATAAAAGAGACCTTGTGAGCAAACAAATTTCCTATAAAGAGATATTTAAAGTTGTGTGAGACGTTGGCAGAATGACTCCGAAATCCCCTGTTCTGTTTTTAGAAAATCATTATAAATTGTAAAAAATGGTTATAAGATAAAATTTATATTATTAGACTCCTTAATGAGTCTAGTTTCAAATGAAATCAAATACAACACATTTTGAATTCTGTAAAATGAGAAATTTGATTCGTAGTGAAGAGTTGTTAGATTAGTCAAACAGTGAAACAGGGGAAACTTTAAGAAAAATCTGGTATTGATTGGCCAAACCTAAAATTCTGAAAATTTTATGGATGGAAGATATACGAGTCTATATTCAGCGAAAATTAACGGCAAGTGATTTGGAGTTTTGTAGCTCCAGTTATAAATAATTTAGTGACTATTGCTCAGGAAAACAGCTCGTAGTGAATATGTGATTTTGTTGTAAACATGGATAAAACTTGTTTTAGTTACTCATAAGCTATTGATTAAACCCATACGTGAATTCTAAGTCGTGATATTGTAAAACGATACATGAGTGTTAGATGGATCTTTGATATTAAAATTTGTGAAATTGTAAGTTTATGAGTATTCGAATAAGAAATGATAGTATGGCGTGAAATTGAATTATTCATTGGGAAATGATTAATGTAGATTCAGCCAAGACAAAGTGTATACATGATAGTATATGTGATATGTGAAGTATATTTGGATAATTGTGATGTGAATGTATATATATGTGATAAGGCCTAATGGCCGATGTGATGAATGTGAAAGTGTATATATGTGATAAGGCCGAATGGCCAATGTGATGAATGTGAAAGTGTATATATGTGATAAGGCCGAATGGCCAATGTGATGAATGTGAAAGTGTATATATATGTGATAAGGCCTAATGGCCGATGTGATGAATGTGAAAGTGTATATATATGTGATAAGGCCTAATAGCCGATGTGATGAATGTGGAAGTGTATATATGTGATAAGGCCGAATGGCCAATGTGATGAATGTGAAAGTGTATATATATGTGATAAGGCCTAATGGCCGATGTGATGAATGTGAAAGTGTATATATATGTGATAAGGCCTAATGGCCGATGTGATGAATGTGAAAGTGTATATATGTGATAAGGCCTAATAGCCGATGTGATGAATGTGAAAGTGTATATATGTGATAAGGCCGAATGGCCAATGTGATGAATGTGAAAGTGTATATATATGTGATAAGGCCTAATGGCCGATGTGATGAATGTGAAAGTGTATATATATGTGATAAGGCCTAATGGCCGATGTGATGAATGTGAAAGTGTATATATGTGATAAGGCTATATATATGTGATAAGGCCTAATGGCCGATGTGATGAATGTGAAAGTGTATATATATGTGATAAGGCCTAATGGCCGATGTGATGAATGTGAAAGTGTATATATGTGATGAGGCCTAATGGCCGATGTGATGAATGTGAAAGTGTATATATGTGACAGGGCCGAGTGGCCATCGTGATGGATGTGAAAGTGTATAAATGTGATAAGTCCCGAAGGGCAATTGTGTCAGTACTATATCCGGGTTAAAACCCCGCAGGCTTTATGCGAGAGTATTATCCTGATTACTGTCCGTAGGCTTCGTGCTCGTACTATATCCGAGCTTTAAAGACCCGACGGCTAAATGCTAGGATTCAAGTAAGACTTTGATATTGAGTATCTGCATTAAGTTACCATCAAATAAGTATTATGTATTCAAGATGTTCAGGTACGTATTACTTACTCATCGGTGGAGTGATTTCGAGGTGAATTATCAGTATCAAAAAGGTAGGTAAATGTGATTAATATTATAACTCCAAATGTCAGAATGTGCTTTGGAAATATTTGACCATCTAGGTCATTATTATTCGAAAGTATATATGTGGCAACCAAGTGTTGCGTTTAATGATATTATAGATCGAGATGAAGCTCTAGATTAACTTCATCGAACAGTTGAAATGAATGACCAATAATAGTGATTGAGAACACTTTGTCTTGCTTAAAACTTACTAAGCATTAAATGCTTACTCCGTTCTTTGAATCTCTGTTTTATAGATTTTGGTTCGTCAGCTATCGGACTCGGGATTATTGAAGTCGAAGTCGCCCACACTATTAAAGCCCTTTTGGTACACTTTTGGTTGAACTCTGAAAATGGCATGTATAGGACAACCCTTTTTGTAGTGGGTCATGGACCCTTTGGATTTGTATAATTTTGGATAGCCATGCAAAAATGGCTTATATATGTTTGAGCATAATGTTATAATCATTTGGTATGGATATGGTTATTGAGAGGTGTGGATATGCTTAACAAGGATTGGCCATGGGAATGGTTAATCACTATCATAATTTGTGCTATTTATGCTAAAAGGGCTAGTTGAATCATGGAAACTATGAAATAGGTAAAGTCTACCTTAAAGGCAGATGCTGACAGCAGCAGTGATGTAGATTTGGAAAATCACTAAAAATAGTAGGAATAGAATTAAATAGTGAATAAATTATTAAATGAACCTTGATGAATCCACTTTCATATGGAAGAAACGAAACGGTCATATGAGTGGTATGTTAAGAGATAATTAGGTTTTCGTGAGACAGGGCCAGAACGGTTTCTGGATTCCCTGTTCCGACTTTGGAAATTCATTATAAATTAACCAGAGATAATTAGGAGTCAAGCCATATATGTATAGATTCCTCTGTGAGTCTAGTTTCTATAGAAAGAAACGGCATCAGTATTGAATCCCTGTACAGGGAGATATCCGAATTGTATTGCATGAAGGTCAGTGTAGTCGCACCCTGTAACAGGGGAGAATTTAACTAATAAACTGTACTAATTGGCCCGACCAAAAATTCTAGAAAAAATTATGTAGATGGAAATAGGAGTCTAGTTTCAGGAAAAAATCACGAAACTGATTTTCGAGTTGTGAAACTCAAGATATGATTTTTAAGGTGACAGCGACACAGTTAGCCAGCTGTCTGGAAAAATTTAAAATGGACTGCGATAGTAAGCGAATTTAGTCTGTGAACCCCTCGTGTCCGACTCCGGCAACGGTCTCGGGTACGGGGTGTTACAATATATATATCCGAATTGTTGTAAAAAATTACTATAAGTTCATAAACACAATTTATGCAATACAAAAACATTTAAAGCATAATTGTACTAATGCTTATCACATACGAACTTACCTCAAATATTAGCACGGCGAATCGAGTCAATTAGTCGATAACTTTCATTTTTCCCCGATCTTGATCTAAATTTCATTTTTCTTGATCTAAATATATTCAAAATTAACTCATTTAATGAAATATTTATTCAATTCAATCCAAAATATACATTAGGGCTATTTTACACATTTGCCCCTAAACTTTCACATTTTTCACAATTTAGTCCTTATTACATAAAATCACAAATTAATGAAAATCCAATTATATCCATGCTAGCCAAATTACTATTATGCCCTTAGAAGCCCATATTTTATATTTATTTCACATTTTAACGACAAATTTTCCACATTTCACAATTTAATCCCTAATTTGCTTTTTCACTAAAAATCGCTTAACAAAACTTGTATAACTACCATCAAACATTCATAATCTATTATCAGTTATTAAAATACATGCTTATTCATCAATGAAAACTTTCTAAACCTTTAATAGTTTTGCAAAATAGTCGCTAGGCTAGCTAGACTTAGTTGCAATGATCTCAAAAACACAAAAATCATTAAAAACGGGACAAAATCGAACTTACATGCACTAGGAGAAGTGACCGAATGCTTTAACTATTCTCATGGATTTTCTAAGCCCTAAATTCGGCTAGGAAGATGGTGATTGAATAAAATTAGCCTTTTTTTATTAAATCATCATTTAATAATCTATTTACTTATTTAACCTTTAATTAAACCATTGAAAATACAAATATGATGGCCGTATATGTCTACTAAATATATTAATGGTCTAATTACAACACAAGGATCTCCACTATTTAATTTCATAGCCATTTAATTTCACACAAACATATTATCATGCTGTAGACTTTAAAATAATCGTAAAATAATTATTTTGACATCAGATTTGTGGTCTCAAAACCACTATTCCAATTTTTCTAAAAACGGGCTGTTACAATGCTCGTCCAATGACATTGTCATAAGTGTGTTAATCTCATAGGATATCCTTAATCTCTTTGGGAGAAATTCATTCTCCCAAAATGATCTCATTTTATTTCATGGGAACCATTACATTTTCTTTCATGAGAAGTCAACTACTATCAAATAGTAATTAAGCAACGACAAACAG
The DNA here is from genome assembly GCF_007990345.1 of Gossypium hirsutum. NCBI lineage: Eukaryota > Viridiplantae > Streptophyta > Magnoliopsida > Malvales > Malvaceae > Gossypium > Gossypium hirsutum. The sequence goes on along the minus strand of NC_053433.1, from coordinate 55,226,640 downwards.
GCCGTGGCTATGCTTACTTTTCATCTATCATGTAATACCATTGAAAGAATATCATTTACCCATGTCTTGAGCTATGAATTCCACTATTGTGAATGATGCTACATACTGCAAAAACCGTATACCCAACACAACAACTTTCGATTCCTTATTTATTTGAACTCAGGCTTTTACTTACATCAAATTATATGTGTCATGCATACATAGTCTATCATCCACTTAGGATTAAGGTATGCCACACTATGAATGTCACAAGTGAATAAATCCAAAAACACATTTAAGATCTATTCTGCTTAGATCCAGTCCGATGTACTGTCAATCTAGTTAGTCATATCTATGTCTCTATCTTTTGGGAGTCATTCGCTCTGATGCCCAAGACAATGTATCTCCCCAATTGGACTTGATAGATGACATATTAGTATTTTAACTGGTTTTCTTATTTTCGATTAGACTAAGGATATGCATTGGTTCATCTACTAATATAAGTTGTCTCTTTCTATTACGATTCAACCACGTAATACCGCTTAGTATTTACATCTATTTTGCTTTGCATGCAAAAAAAAAAACATGAGGACATTATACAAAAGATATTAATGTAATTCATGAATAATTTTATTAACCAATCTATGAAAAAAAATTACAAATATAAAAATGAATATACTACACTTTGGGTGCCAAATCCAACAGAGACTTCATGATATTATTATTTACTATGAAACCTCAAATTTTCTATCTTTTGCAAATAAGACCCTAACTTATACATCATTTATCAAAGAATCTAAGCTTGATTCATCACTATCTATCACATTTTATATAGCATACAAGCATCAAAGTTAAGAGAAAAGCTTCAAATTCTTTGTTCTTTCATTTTCTCTTGTACATATGTATTATCACCCTCATTTTCATTTCTTTGAGAGCTTAATTTTTGTATAAGTCCCTTTATTTACTTTTTCCCATATCATTAATTGTAAATTGGGAGGATTTTAGTTGAGCCATTGAAATTAAGAAGTATTCTAGTTTAACAATAAAAGTTAGATAGAAAAGGTTCTATCTAAGCCTTAAGAAAAGATAGTGTTGTAAAGGATATGCCAACTCCTTGAAAACTATTAATTCTATTAGTGAATTGAAAAATCCTTAGTGGTGTAAAGCTAAAGTAGTGGAGAAAAGAAATTGGGGCCAAACAACTATAAATTCATTATGTGAAACTAATACATACAAGGATGTGGTGAAATTTGTTAAAGTCAATTCAACTAAGCTGTCAATTTTCAAGTTTGGAAGACCAGTCGACTTGTCACGAATTTTTGAATAGGATTAAGACATTTTTGGGCTGAGATGTCTGGATAGTGTTTGTGGAACGATGGAAATGTGCAAGTGTACACAATTGCAACAAGTAATAAAGTGACAAGTAAATGTCAAATTATCGTACTCATAGGGACTATGAAAAGAATTATTTATGAATGTAATTAAAAACACTTTGGTGAAGAAATATATTTTGATATTGAGGAAGTTGTTTAAACTAAAATTTAACTAAGGAAAATAAAATAAAAATAAATTTCCAATGCACGATTTCAAAAGATGATTTTAGTCAAGATGACATAATTGTGTTAGATTAATTACATTTCTTTACTTAGAATTACTAAACTCATGTTCATGTTGTTACAAATAAATTTATGGCAACTTGGTAACTTGCTAACTATTGCTCATACGTTCCTATTAAATTAACTAATCTCTTGATCATTTTCCAATGCCAATTCAAACAATTAATCAATATTTATAAGCACATAAAAGATTAAGTGAGGTAACAATGTATTCCTACCATGAAACAATTTAATCCTATTAATCTTACCACTTATGCAAGGCTAATGTACTGTTTAATACCGTCGCTAATTTAACCCTCAACTACATTAGATGATTAAACATGCACTGATTAGGTATTGTATTCATTAATTACAATTTTAATATGATTTAAATTAATTCATTAGTTACCTTACAATTGTAATGCAAGAATAACATAATCATGGTTTTACTTAATTAAACAATCTACCAAGACCTATAACAACACAAACACAATTTTAATAACTTAGGTGGATGAAATGCAATCAACCAAACACAGATTAAATTTAAGCCATTTTAATTAAATTAAACATATAAAAATAAAAAGTATTCATGGATGTGTTCACAACAAAAACAATAAAAATTTAAGGATAGAGAGCTAGAATAATCCAATATTTCTCCAAAGCTTGACTAGTTTGTCTGCTCCTCCGTCTCTGCTTGTTCTTGTTGAACTGAGGCTTCTACAAACACTTGAATGCTACTAGAAATGGTTGTTGTAGGGATCTTTTCCAAGAGGGGAAATCGACAAGGGAATGGAAGGAAAAAAAAGGGAGAACAAAGAAAGGGTTTTGAAGAGAGAAAGTGATAGAGAAGTGTGAAGAATGAAGGTGTGAGATGTTTGTTTGAAATGAGTAGCAATGGGGTATTTATAGGTTGGATAGGCTACTAAAAATAGCAAAAATCTACAGCCATTAACTTCTTTAATGGCTGGCCACACATGTGGCAAGTTTGAAGCTTTCAAACTTGCTAAATTTAGCTAGGAGCAAATCTACAAAAGCTTGATAAGTGGAAGGGCTTGAATGTGATTTCAAGGAAACTTCAAGGGCTATTTTGCAAGCCCAATAATCAGCTAAATAATTTGATTGGGTCATCATATGGGACAGTTTTGGGCAGCATATTGCTTGGTTGAATCGGTCTTCTTAGCTTAGCACAATTGGGCCTCCTTTCATAATTTAATTAATAATAATTATTTAACCCAAGATAAATTGAATTAAAATTAAAATTAAAATGAATTATATTATGAATTAATATTCATAAATTGGACCGTCTTTGATACGATCTCATAATCTTTTGATGATTCGAGATGCAAGAGTTCCCGATTGAAAATTAAGAAGTATCGAATTGAGTTCTTGGTAAGGTTGAAAAAGGGAAGAAGTTGGGTTAAACAAAAGGGGTGTTTGTGGGTAGGAAATAGATAGGATGGGTTTCAGCTTAAGGTTGAAGAAGGAACCAATATTATAGGGCAATATTGACCCATTTCTTATAACAACACTTAGGATGGATAGGGTAAAGATAACTTGACCGTGACCCACTATCTATAATGAGATAGGAATCAATCGGTATGGGGTAAACGCCACACTTCAAGGAAGTGATAAGTTCAAAGAGAATCAGATTGATGCCACAAGATGTACTTGATAAGCCCATTTGAGTCAAGAAAGAACAAAGAGAGTTAAACACTTGCAATAGTTATAAAATTCATCAAAAGTTATTTCTACATGTTTCAAGCCTAGTAGTTATAGGCTGTACAAATACCAGCCAAATAGGCATGTTACAATCAGATTAATTGAGCTGAATGTCTATTGAATGGTCCAAAAAATCCTTTGAAGACTTCTAGGTGTGGAAAATGCCAACAGCTTTGTCATTTGTAATCCCCAAACAGTCAATTTATTGGAATTTGAAGTTGAGCTAAATGTGCAAGGAGCTGATCGGTTAAGAAGGTGTGAACATGAATTGATGCTACTTTAGGAAACCGAATGTGCATCTAGTTCCTTAATGCTGCTTGTGGTGCATGAAAAGTCTTCAGATTGAACAAAAAAATTTGGACGGTCCCTTTGGCGTGAACATGGCAGCCGATTAGTCAAGTATGGAAACACTTGATGCCACAGCCTTTCACGAAGAGATGCTTGGAAGAATGTAATCAGTAGCTCCCATATGCATGAACATCCTAGTCCGTGTTTCTCCATAAATACGGTCCATTGAATTTTCAATTATACATGAATGTTCAGCAGCCAAAGTGAGCAGCCTAAAAGACACATTTAAAACTCGGTTAAATGCAATATCAAGACATGGTTGAAACACAATTTATTTTGTAGGAATCTTAGACACACAATTATGATGTCTGGATTAAGACCGAATTAAAACATATATTAATGCTGTGCAAAATAGGACATAATAAAAGACTTAATAAAAGACACATATTAATGATGTGTAGATTATGAAATAATTAAAAACTCAAACTATAATAACTAAAATAGCTAAAATTGAATTAAAGAATTTATTCCAGCAACCGAAATCAACAATTCAAAAATTAAAGCTTGGCTTGGAGCAAATTGCATGGGCCTCATGGAGTGCATACCCAAGCTCGATCAATGAGTCCTGCAATAGATTTTCCCCAAACTTGATTAATGAGACCCGAATTAGCTTCCTTGAACCTCTTGGCTTGAGCATGAGTAGTTGGCCCCATTGGCATCTCAATTGGATCACTAACTGTTTTGGTTGAGTCCTTGGCCATGATTGTATCATCCCGTCCCCTTTTGAAGCGATTTGTCCCCAAATCGTCACCTACATTGTAAGGAGAAAGATTAGACACATTAAAGCTAGCATTAATGTTATACTCACCAGGAAGGTCTAGCTTGTAAGAGTTGTCATTTATCATTTCCAACACTTGCAAAGGACCATCGCCTCAAGGTAGCAACTTGGACCATCTTTACACAGGGAACCTCTCCTTTCGTATATGAATCCAGACCCAATCTCAGGGTTCGAAGACTACTCGTTTGTGTCACTTGTTTGCTCTGTGTACATAGTTCTTCGTTCCCTTTTCTATATTTTCCCTTACCTTTTGATGTAGTTGCTTCATGTACTCAGCCTTCCATTTGACATCTACAAGGACAAGTTGTTAGTTGGTAAGGGAATTAGATATAGAGGGGTTAAAGGATAAAACCCATAAAGAACTTCAAATGGAGAATGCTTAGTGGTCGAGTGGACAGATCGGTTGTAGGCAAATTCAATGTGCGGCAAGCATTCTTCCCATGACTTTAGGTTCTTGCTAATGATCGCCCTAAATAAGATTGATAAGACTTGGTTCACCACTTTGATTTGACCATCCGTTTGTGGGTGGCTTTGTGCCAAGCTACCACAAGGTTCTCCAAAAATGGTTAAGGAACTTAGCATCTCGGTCCGACACAATAGTCCTTGAGACTCCATGTAATCGCACTACTTCCCTAAAAAACAAATTTGCTATATTCAAAGCATCATTAGTTTTATGGCAAGCAATAAAATGAGCCATTTTAGAAAATCGGTCAATAACTACAAAGATTGAGTCCTTTCCACTCTTAGTTCTAGGAAGCCCTAAGACAAAATCCATGGAAATATCAATCCAAGGCTCTTTGAAAATGGGCAAGGGCGTGTACAATCCATGAGGTTTTATGCGTGATTTGGCCTTCTGGTAACCAACACATTGATCACACACTCTTTCCACATCACATCTCATATTTGGCCAAAAGAAGTGCTCGTGGAGCATGGGCAAAGTCTTGGTCACTCCAAAGTGTCCCATGAGGCGTCCACTATGCACCTCTTTCACAAGTACTTCCCGAACGGATCCTTGAGGTATACAAAACTTACCTTCCCGAAATAGATATCTGTTATGCTTATAAAAATTATCGAAGGCCCCTTTTTCACAAGCATTATACACTTCACCAAAATTAGCATCAGTTTCATAAAGCTCTTTTAGATACGCAAAACCAAGTAATTTAGAGTCTAAGTTATTAAGAAGTGCATATCCTCTCGACAATGCATCGGCTACAATATTCTCTTTACCTTTCTTATACTTGATCACATAAGGGAATGATTCAAGAAAAACCACCCACTTGGCATGTCTCTTGTTCAGTTTGTTTTGCCCCTTAAGGTGTTTCAAAGCCTTGTGATCAGTGTGAATGACAAACCCCTTGGGCCATAGGTAGTATTGCCATGTCTGCAACGCTCGGATCTATGCATACAATTCCTTATCATACGTTAGATAGTTGAGGGTGGCACCAGTTAGTTTCTCGCTGAAATAGGCTGTGGGATGCCCATTTTGGGTCAACATAGCTCCAATATTTATTCCTAAAGCATCACACTCAATCTTGAAAGTTTTGTTAAAATCAGGTTAGGATAATAAAGGAGCATTTGTCAAACAATCTTTAATCAATGTGAAGGACTTCTCTTGTTCCTCACTCCATTGAAAATTAGAGTTTTTTTGATAATTCTGGTCAAAGGAGCAACTAAAGTACTAAAATTAGGAACAAACCTTCTATAGAAACTAGCTAAGCCATGAAAACTTCTTACTTGACTAATGCTTGTAGGACGTGGCCAGTCTTGAATTGCCTTTACTTTCTCTTGGTCGACTTCAAGTCCTTCCGAACTAACCATGAATCCTAGGAAAACAAGTTTGTTAGTACAGGATGAACACTTCTTAAGATTAGAAAACAAAGTTTCCTTTTGCAACACTTCCAAAATAGATTTCAAATGATAAATATGATCTTCCAGAGACTTACTATAAATTAATATGTCATCAAAATAAACCACACAGAATTTACCAATGAAAGAACGAAGAACTTGATTCATTAAACGCATAAAAGTACTTGGTGCGTTAGTTAAGTTGAAAGGCATAACCAACCACTCGTACAAACCATGCTTAGTTTTGAATGCTATTTTCCACTCATCTCCTTCTCTTATTTGGATCTGATGATAACCACTCTTGTGGTCTATCTTGGAGAAAAGTTAAGCTCCACTGAACTCGTCCAACATATCATCTAAACACGAAATCGATTGTCGATATTTGATGGTAATTTTGTTGATTGCTCGACAGTCCACACATATGCGCCAAGATCCATCCTTTTTAGGCACCAAGAGTATGAGCATGACATATAGACTTAGGCTCTCTCGAACGTACCCCTTTTTTAACAATTCGATCACTTGCATTTGTAGTTCCTTAGTTTCTTCTTTGTTACTTCGTTAGGCTGGATGATTTGGAATTGTGGCTCCAGGCATGAAATTGATTTGATGTTTGATCCCTCAAATAGGCGACAGATCACTTGGAATGTCCTCCAGAAACACATCTTCAAATTCCTACAAAAAAGTCACAATAGAAGAAGGGAGAGTGTCATCTAGTTTGTTAGTGCTAAATAAACTTTCCTTGTACATGAGTACAAGCACGGGTTGTTTCAATAACAAAGACTTTCAAATTTTCCTTTCTTTTGCATAGACACTTAATTTTCCAATCTCATTTTCTACTTTTCTTTCTTTTTCCTCTCAGGTTTTAACTCACTCTCATTATTTTTCTCTCTCATTTTGACCTCATTGTTTCCTTTCTTTTTTTTCTGATTTCTTTTCTTTTTCTTGCTCACTTTTTCCCTTTTGATCTATTGCTCTCAATTTTTCAATAGAGTTTTTCAATTTAAGCTGATCTTCATACACTTGTTTAGGGCTAAATGGCGCCAAAGTTACAATTTTCCCAAGATGTTTGAAGGTGTGTCTATTAGTGTGGCCATTATGTATGACTCGACAGTCGAACTGCCATTGCCTCTCCAACAGTAAATGATCAGCATGCATTGGAACCACATCACACCTCAACTTCTTTGCTATACTTACCAATGGAAAAGGCAACAACGTCTTGCTTGGAAAATTTGAGTTCTCCTCCATCATTGAGCCATTGCAACTTGTAAGGATGTGGATGTTTTGTGGTTGTTAGACCAAGTTTTTCCACTAACATGCTGCTGGCAACATTTGTGTAGCTACCTCTATTGATTATCACGCTACACACTTTGCCCTGGACATGGCAACGGGTGTGGAAAATTTTTTCTCGTTGCTGCTCATTTTTCGTGTTTTGGAGGCTCAAATTTCACTTAATAACAATAATTTTCCTTTCCACAGTATACTCTAATTCTTCTTCCTCTTCAGTGAATGCTTCGGGCTCATCTTCTTTTTCTTCTTCGGATTCAATCTCCCCATTGGCCTTTACTACCATCACACTCCAACTGGGACATTGGCTAGCGATGTGGCCACTCCTAAGGCATTTGAAGCACTTGTTGTCTCGGGTACGATTGAGCACAACCTCAGTTTTCCTTTGCCTGATTCTCCACTCGAGTTATTAGGCTTTGTGGCTCTAATGGTTTCCTTGGTTCGAAAGGGGGCATCCTTCTTGTTGACTCATTGTCCCCACTTTGATGTAGAAGTTGAGTTAGAAAAGGTTCGGATGGCTCCTTTTTGATTTAATTGCTTCTCCACTTTGATTGCCATATGATCCATGTCAATGATTTTAACGTAATGTTGCAACTCCACCATATTAACAATGTCTCAGTTTAGACATGTAACACCCTTTACCCATGTCCGACATCGAAACAGGGTACGAGGCATTACCGGACTTAAACATACACATTCATGCAATAATCAAGCCATAAAATCTCTTTTAATTCAAAACCTTTCAGACACATGCATGTCGTCCCTTATTTGGGTCTATGAAGCCCCAAACATTCATCGAAATTGATTTGGGACTAAACCGGGAACTTTGAAAATTTTCAGGAAAACTTAGAAAATTTTCCCATGAAACAGGGTCACACGCCCGTGTGGACATAGGGACACGCCTGTGTGCCTTTGGCACGCCCGTGTCCTCAGGCTGTGTAACTCTCTGTTTATAAAGTCAGCATGCACATCGAGCCACACGACCGGATACACATAGCTCTCTGTTCAGTCAATCATTACTATGTTACAAGTCAAGCCTAGCTTAGGCTAGATCGAACATATATAATCTTTTAACTCAATTTACGAATCAAGACATATTAGTTATCAAGGGTTGACCATGATACACATAGTGAGCTCCATTTTTTTTAACTCACATTCGGCACATAAAAACATACACAAAATTTTCCACACAAGCTAGTATTTTAGTAATTAATATGATACAAGTTAAACCAAAAGTTTATAATAAAATTACAAGGTACATACATAGGGCCCATATACATGTTTATTTTAAAACACCACCCTTTAAACCCTCTAGCTCTACCTACAAAAGACTCTCATAACTAAAAATCCATAAGTAAGTCATCCAATTCCACCATTTCAATAAGTATTTTATACCAAATCTAATAACTAAATGTTATTAATGAGATTCATACCAAGACCAAATATTCATTAACAACCAAAGCATATATTCAACAATTTAACAATGTGTTTAACCTCTATGGTCGAATAGATCCTTTCTATTCCATTTAACTACCATAATTTAAAGTATTTAAATCAAGTTCATGAGTTTCTAATTTCATTACTTCAACCATTCAAAGCCTATCTAATTTCTCAAATAGATTTCTAATACAAGAATTAAGCCAACCTACTAACCTTAACACCCACTACTTATGTACAAAAATTTATCCACCCTAGCCTATAGTTCATTCGGCCATTCTTTACTCAACCAAACAAAATTTCATAGCAAACTCCTATGACCGAGCACACACATATACTTACATCCCAATACTCATAATATTCAAAATTCACATTTTAATAAATTATCTTAAACAATGCCGAATCCTTAAGTGATTAAACATCAAATTTTACTCAATTCAAAACATATAAACAACATTTATTCATGACATCAAGCATCTTTATTTCGGCTATTACTAGTATAAGCATTAACCATTCATGTTTTTAGAAAGACCCATTTCTTTCCTCAACACATTCATCATCAAAATTCAAATAAAACAATCAAAATTCCTTCCTTTATAACCATAACCGAATGCTCCATTCACCCATCATTATTGAAAATTTTAGCATGGGCTAAGCAAGAACCATGATAATTTACCTAAAACAAGTAAACATTTTACAAATTTAACACAATATACTAACCTCCCTAAAGATTCAAGTGACCAAAATTCCTCCCCTCCTTTCTTTCTTCTATTCGGCCAAGTTGAACAAAGAGAGAACTTTGTTTTCATCACCAAATTTCCTTATTTTTATTTAAAGTATAAAACCATTTAACTAAAATTAATACATATTTTAATATGAGTCCATCATCTTGGCCGGCCACTACTAGCAAAAGGGGTTATTTGACATGCAAGTCCAAGCATTCTTATAACATGCATTAATAAGTTACTTCAACATTTGCCTAACACATTTCTAAATTTTCTCACATAAGTCCTATTTAATAATTTCGCATACAAATGATAAAATTAAAGTATGAAACTTCCACACATTCATATTCACATATAATAAGCATCGAATATGACTGTTAATTATTTTTATGACTCGGTTTTGCAGTCCCGAAACCACTTTTCAACTAGGGTCAGATTAGGGGTGTCACAGAAACTCAGGCGGAAAAATAAACGGGTCATTGAATATTTTCGTAAGAGCACTTCTCATTGAGTCATCCTGTATTTTTGAAAATCTCTAGTATGTTTGTTGCTGCCACTGCATATGTTGCATTATGTCCATCAATTTTGACAGCTCATCTCGAAGATTTGGGCGAGGCAATTGAGCTCTAAATGTTGATGTTGCCACATCAGGTTTGGTTATGGTTCTGCCTTATTAGGGATTTCAACTGACTGCATTGGTTCGATCTCTGTGGGATCTTCTTCTTCTTCTTCGGGATCCTTACATTCTTCAACTCGTTGCTACAGAAAAAAATCTTCGACTATTCGGTAGAGGTCCCAATTTGTGATTGTGCCTTGGCTATAATCTGTCTTCTTTACATTTTTAAGAATTTTAGCTTTCAAGCACAAAATTGTTATCATAAAGGGGAAATAAGTTAGGCTAGAATGTGTAGTTGCACAATTCTGCATTTCTCTCAGAATGATTTTTCCCACATCAATGATCTTTGCGTTTAAAATCAAGTTTAACAAGACCATTCGCTCTAATGAAATCGTAGTCCCATGTGAAATAGACATAAGGCTGAATTGAATGAAATAGAACCATACCTTCGCTACTGGTGTCAAATATTCTCTGCGACAACTGTGAGTTCTATTCTATTCTTTGACACAGTCTGCTTAGAACTTGAACTGTAAGTTCCTCGAGAATTTCTTACAGTTTTTTAGCCTCAATATTTCTCATCAAGGAAGAATATTCATCGTCTTCAAAATCAGGTAATTCTAAGAATTCATTAATAGCGTTTGAGCTTATTGGTACCTTTATTCTTTGGACAGAAACTTCCATTAATTCGTTTAAGTTCAAATTCACATAAAATTCATGAACTAATTCTTCATCTGCACTAGGTTTTTTCTCACAAAACAAATCCCAATTAAGAGCTTCAGCAAATTGTCAAATGCGTGCCATGAAATCGATATAGTTTCTTTCTTTCAGTGTAAAGCCTTTTTCAAGGTGCATTTGTTGATTCTTGAAAACGCTATCATATCTTGCTTTGACTTCTTCATAGTGGAATTTGTTTTGTGATTCGTCAATTTGGATAGAGGCACGAGTTCTTTTGTGAGGCATGATTAACCGCCTTTGTATTAAAGAACATAATAAATAAAATTAGAAGAAAAATATTTTAATTGAGGGTTGGTTGGAAGGGTGATCGGTTGGTGTCAAAATAAGATGGAATTATGGTGCATAAGTGACAGCGGTGTGCGGCTAGCAAAGGTGTGCATGAGCTAGTTACAAAGAACCGCAGCAGCGTGCGACCTTGGTGTGAATAGGTGCGTTGGATCGACAGCAAATAGTAGCAGCATGGTGCGACCGGGCAAGTGCGTGTGTGAGCAACAAGCTGCTGCGCGAGCAGGTGCGAGGGAGTAGCAGGTTGGTGCATGACAACTTTGAAACTGGACGTGCGGGTAGGTGCGGCGATAGGGAACAGCTGCTGGACTGTTGGTGCACACGAGCTGGAGCTGGTAGCAGCAATTGGCGCTCGTTGGGGCTGTTGGTGTGGTGATAGTGGATGTTGGTGTGGTTTGGTTAAGGTGTTGTGAAAAAGTGGAGAAGGTGGGTAGAATTTACAATGAAGAGGTAGGTGTTTAGAATTCTTAGAACAAATTAATAATTAAAATATTCTAATCCTAATTCCACACAAAGTTAATAACAATTAATAATTAATATGATGCATATTAAAATATTATTTACTATTAATTTGTTTTTAAAAACATTTTTTAAAGCAGTTTTTATTCAAAAACCAAGAATTTGGCATTAGTTTTGAGTTTGAAAAAGATGTGATCTAAATCACTTATCTTTATTTACAATCAAACTTAAACAGTATGATTGTTCAGTATAAAATCTTTGAACAAAATCAAGTTTGTGACTTAAAAGTACAATTGTGTCATGCAAAATATAATTAAGAATGTAACAAATGCAGAACCAAAGGAAGAAGGAGAATAACATTGTGTTATGATTGGGCCCAAAGGCAGCTAAAGGGTAAAGGTAGTGTATAAACTTATTCACCACTTTCACATTTAGCAAGGCCAAGTTACAAAATCTTGGAAAGAGAAGCAAAAACACATAAGCAGTCAAATAAAGCAAATCACCAAAGAGGTAAAGAAGAAGAATTTGATCACTATTTTACAGTTCTCTGATTTTCAAATAGGCTGACCCTTGGGAACAATTTGATCTTTGAGCCACATGTAAATTGGAACTAGTACAAAGTATGCTGCTGCTAATGTCCCAAGAATAAATCGTGAAAGGAACACCAAAGGATGAACAGGTTTCTGAACATCTTCTGCCTTCGGACCCATCTGCAACAACATTTATATGTCATTAGTACTAAGGACCCAAAAGACCCAGCCAACTTTATGTTCTTATAGATGAAAGTAAGCTACCTTCAGTGGAGAGTCTCCGCCGAAGGGCTTCACTCCAGTGACAGAGCAACCCATGATCAAGCCATGTCTTCGGACACCACGGTACCATTTTGGACCAATCCTTTTCAGCTTTACATCTTTGAAACCAGCTTTTTTAAACCATTCAATATATTCTTCCTCTTTCGGAAAGAGCATCCATACATCCGCAAAAAACCGTGATAACCAGAATGTTGGGTGTACAGGACCTATAAGACAGGCTTTCCCTCCTATTTTCAGTACCCTGTAAGCTTCCTTAATCCCCCGCTGTGGGTCTGGCCAGTACTCAATACTGAACATCATAAACGTAACACATAATAATATCACAGATAAGCTTTATAAACAACTTAGACTATCCGCATAGAAAGCTTAATACCAGCATAGAATGGCATACTTTTATGTAACGCATCTTATACAACAGCCATATTGCCTAAGTACTTGATTTTCCATTCAAAGCATACCAAAAAGAGTGTTATGAATGGAACCAAATTTAGGTAAAACTATTATGGAGGCCTCTGCATTAAGAGTTAAATTGCGTTTTGGCCCTTCTATTTAAAAAATTAACAAATTAATCCCTATACGTTAAATTAAAGAGCAAACTAATCTTTCTGTTACAAATTTCATCAATTTCTACTATTAAAAAAATGGTCCTTATACATGAGCATGAGATACACGTCACACACTAAGCATCACTATTTGATTATTCTGTAAGCCATACCAATTTTTAATAATAAAAAAGATAAACTTTTTAACAAAAATAACTAATTTACTCTTTCATCTAATGTACTGAGATTAATTTGTCTATTTTGACTTTATGAAATTTGCCACCAAATTTAGCAATTCCCGTAAATTTGCTTACACTCGTAAAAATGATTATGCATAACTGAAAAAAAAAGATCATGGCAAAATTATGCATTAAGGAAGGTAAATGGAGATATTACCTCCCTGCAGACACATATCGGTCGGCATAATCAGTAGGGAATGGTAGGTCCTCCGCATCACCTTCAATAATCTGACATTCTTTCAAAGGCTCCTTCTGCTTGGCCTTAGCTAGCTGGTGAGGGGACTGATCAAGAATTGTGACATTCTTAGCATCCACATGCTTCACTATACCAAGTGTAGTGAACCCAGTTCCGCCGCCAACATCGACTACTACCATATTCCTAGAATAAAGATCAGCAGGCTCAAGCGCCTCATCCCGCATATCCTCAGTCCAATGACCAGGGTTTATGATATGATCATACACTATTGATAAAAACCTGTAAAACCAAAACGCTTCTTTCTTGTGTTGTATGAACCTAGGCTGAGAAGCCGGCCTTGAGGATGATATACTGCATCTGGTTGTTACCACCATTCTAGTCTTCTGATTCTTTGTATAAGAAAATAAACTCTTCTGGGGCAAGCTCCTAAAATGAAAATTGGACCTCGCAAATCCTACCCCTGTTGGGGCTGCTCCACTAAGCATTGAAGAAGCCATGGTTGTGAAAACCCAGAAACACTTGACCCAAATTACTCTGCTCTCTCTCTAAGTCTGATCATTCACCAAAGGAAACTCAAACAGAATTTCATCTAAACAAAAGCATTGCAAACAAATAAAGAAAATCCATACTGCAGAAATGAAATGCCACAAAGATTGAAGGACTAAAAGCTGCCCATTTCGGCATTGAACTGGAACCACACGTTGTGGTGGTGTGTGATACACTGATTGCTTATTACTCATGGACCAGAGAGCTTGCTCGGCCTTTATGTGGTCCTCGTTTCAAGGGTTAATATATTCACGGGTTCTTCTCATTATTCTCACCTATTGGGGGCGGTTACTTCAGCACTAATCATTTTACCAAGGGTTTTACCGACATATTCATCACGTAGAGACGGTTGAACGTCTTCAACTTGCCATGAGTTTGAATTTACAAAATTCATCATGTTAATTTACTCATATATGGTCTTTTATCATTTTAAAAAATATTGAATTTCATCATTTACTTTTCAAAAAGGAAGTTAAATTATTTTTTAATAAAAAATATTAATTAAAATTTTAAACATGGAGCTATCAACGTATACTTCATACTTTTTTTAAAAAATTTATAAATTTTTTATATATTTGTTGAATTTTAAATATATTTAATTTTTATATATTTTTTAAATTTATTTATCATGACATACAAGATATAATATCATGTTAGCAGAAAAGAGTAGGTGGTCTAAAAAAATCAATATTTTAATTAACATTTCGGTTTAAAAAATAATTTGATTCTTTTTTAAAAAATTAAAAATTAAATTTAATTAAAAAAAGATAAAAATTAAACTAAAAAAAATATAAATATTAAAAACTAAATTTGACATTATACCTTTAAAAAACCATGATGCTAGTGTTGCCATTAGCCTTAATGTTTCACCGCATAATATGTTATTTTCTCTTCACTTTTATTGCAGGATGCTTCTCTCAAAATTGAATGAAAAAGCACTTAAAACACTTCTTGGATAAGAAGAATAGATATATGGATACTCTTGCCTACTCAAAAAGTAGTTTTAATTTTAATTTTATGGATGCTAATTCTCAACTTGACCTTTTGTACATTTGTAATGTGCCTCCCTTTTCTCTCTTTTGATGGTTGATGCTTATACGCATATTTTGTGCAATGCTTTTGGTTAGTTTTTAACAAGTATAATGATAAAATTTGCCTTCAATATTTATATATATTGTCAATTATTTTTTTTATTTTTATAGTTAAATTTGATTATTAGTTTACAAAAAAAGTTAAATCACTTTTTAACGAAAATGTTGACTAAAATATTAATTTTATTAATTTTTTAATGATGTTGGTGTGGCAACTTACGTTGTAATCTACATATACTTCATATTGACATGATACTATTTATCTTATATGCCACATCAACAAAAAAAATTAACATTTATAAAAATATTAAAAAAAGTAAAAATTTGAAGTTCAAAAAAATATTATAAAAATGTCAAAACTATTAAAGAAAAAGCACTTCAACTATTTTTTAAGGTTGATAGTAAAATTTAACTTTTTTTAAAAAATCGAGGGTCAAATTTAACTAAAAAAATAAAGGCAAAATTAACAAAAGATGTAATTAGACTTGACACGTACCCTTAGACATGTCTCTTTGGTAGAATTCACACTCAGGTATTATCATAGAAAGGAGAAGTACCTGCATGCCCCCCCTTATGCTTCATCTCATGAGGTGGAGAGATGCGATGGGATCACCTCGCAAGGTTGCCATATCGATGGGGTGTGAGATACGATAGGGCGATCAGTCTCGTGGCTCACTTTACTTCTACTCCATCTTGTAAGGTGGCAAGAAGCGGTGGGGTGTTCCACCTCGCGAGAAGGATCAGATTCCAGGTCAAGCTCGCTCATCTCTCTTGTACTCCATATCATGAGGTGGCAAGAAGTGATGGGGTGTTCTACCTCTTGAGGAGGGTCAGATTTCGGGTTGTGAGGACGGGTCAGATTTCAAGTTGTGAAGTATCCTATAACAATTTGTCCCCCATTTTCTCAAAGAAGAGTTATAAAGTGACACTTCTAAGACAAACTTACATGTGTGAATCATGCAATTGGGGGCTTGTTATGTAAGTTTTAATTGAAAACTTACTAAGTAAGCTTTATTTTGTGACAGTGGAGTACAAAGTTAAAAAGGTTATTGGGGGATTAATTTTGGGGAAATAAATTTTAGTCGATTCGTTTTCTTAAAAGGAATTTTGCATAAATCTTGGATTGCCTCTCGAATTTTTTCCTCCATATTTTGTCTTCTTTTTATTTTACTTTTTGAATATATTCTTTTTTACCTTGTTTTCCCTATTCTTATTCTTCTTTTTTGGTTTCGAAAGACTTTGATTTGAGAATATCAAAGCCTTTGGCGAAAAGAGAGAATCATCTATTCATAAGTAAACTGTTCGATTACTCTTTTTCTTATCTTAAATTTGTTTTATTTAATATGGCTAGAGTTAGGATGGATTGGGGCGATAGGGGCTGTGGTCACAACAACCGTGGTAACTGGGATCATGGGTTTGGGGTAAAGAGTGAAGGTGCTGGTCGCAAAAAGCATTGCAAGGCTTGTGTAAATATAGGTGGCAACTTATATTGATGTACGATGAAAAAGGTAGAGATGGTTCGACATCTTACTGTTGAGGGATCAAGTTGCTGAACTTTGGTTATGACTTCAAGAATATCAAAGGTGAAGAGAGGTTAAGTGATACTAAAGAGGGTTTTTTTTTGCCTTTATATCTATTAAAAGTGAGTTTTATCATCCTTTTCATCTTTTTTATTTATTTATTTTGCACAGCCTTTCAAGAGTATAGAATCACACCGGAACAACTTGCCTGCTTTTCTTGGTGGATATTGGTCGCGTACTTTCTTGATTGCTATCTTCGGGATGAGCTTCCCCTACTTTGTATTTTCCAAAAAAAGTATCAGTTAAATATTTCCAATCGGGAAAATTTATTGGGAATGACATATTTTTTCCCCTAGGAGGGATGTAAATCAATTATTTAGAATTGGTCATCAAATCTTTGGATTAACCATTGTAAATATAGAATGGTGAAGAAAAAAAATTTAGTGATGATTTTGGTTTCCCCATTAATGGTCCCTTCCAATTATAGATGGTTGTACACAATGCGAACCCTTTAATTCTGAGCTCGTCCCTATTCAATACACAAGGCTGTGTAAGGGTCGTGTGCTAAAATTGGAGGATTTTCTAATTGTACAAAATGTATTTTGACACTGTAATTACCGGTTTTTAGTGATATCAGAACAGTGATTTTGGGACCACAATTTCAACAAGTAAATTATTTTTTTATTATTATTTTAATGTCATTTGGATTAAACTAAGGTCATATTAAAATTTCGTTAAGAAATTTTGAAGTTTACATAGTTAATTAAGTGAAAAGGACTAAATCGTAAAAAGTGTAAAAGTTGAGTTCTATTAGTTAAAAAGGGTCCAATAGCTATGAAATCTCAAATTAAGGGACTTAATGGTAATTATACCAATAAAAGAGATAGTGGGTGTTTATGGACATGGTTTTTATGGACATGGTTTTAGTGAAATTATGAAAGTTTTTAAAGGTTAAAATGGTAATTGAACAATTAATCTTAAATTAATTAAAAAAATGGTATCATCTTTCTCATTCAACTTCACTACCATTGTTAGGGTTTGGAGGATCGATCAAGCTTATTTCTTTGCATGGTATGTGATTTCAACCCCGTTTTCAATGATTTTTATGTTTTTGAGTCGTTTTAGCTTAATCTAGCTAGCCCGGGGGTTAATTTGCAAAAAAGTTAGAGGTTGAAGGACTTTAAATGAATGTTTTTGACTGGGTTTTTATGATAGTTGATAGATTATGAGTCTTGGTTGAAAAATGAACAAGTTTTGTAAAGTGATTTTTGATGAAATTGCATTTAGGGATTGATTTGTGAAAATAGTAAAATTTCATGTTAAAATTATGAAATTTTGGTTTAAATGAGTTGGTATAGGTCCCTAAAAAATTCATGTATCTTGAATGGAGGATGAAAATGGTTAGATTTCAAATTATGAGCTTAAGGACTAAATTGTGAAAAATTAAAATGTTAGGGGTAAAATGGTAATTTTGTATAATTGTGAGTCATGGATTGAATTTAATGTTTGAGGTTAATTGAAGTATTTAATTGAATATACTTATCTATTTAGATCAAGATAAACTTCAACCGGACCTAAATTGAGGAAAGGCAAAAGTTTCGGATTAGTTCGACCTAACTTCTGCGCCCCTAGTCATCGAGATATGTTCGTATGAAAGTTATCGTATTAATGTTATTTAAATTGAATGTTATTATGTTATTTATAATGTAAATGGATCGATATATGAACATACCAATGCTATAATGAATTGACGGATACCGAGTCCTGGTTGAACCTTAGGAATTCTTAGGATACAAATAATATGTCATTAGGGATTTCTTGTTTCGGGTGCTAGTCCTGAATTTCCTATTGATGGCTGAGGTCCTGCATTTGTTGCGGATTCTCCACAGCTCGTGTGAGCAACATCGTGTAGCTTACATTCTGACCCATAGCTCATGTGAGCAAGCCCATTTCACAGCTCGTGTGAGCAATAATGTAAAAGAAAGGTTACGGTATATGTAAAGGCACACTTCGTGTGAGCTTTCCCGTATATCCGATAAAATTCTAGATGGTTTAACTGGTATGAAAAGGGAATGAAAAGGTAAGTATGCAATTGGATTTAATCATGACTTATTGAATGGAAATATGAATTACATGATGTTGTACATATGGATGATTCATTATATCATGGAAAAACTTACTAACTTCTGAGTTGATGATGTTGGTTAGGCATTTCTAAGCTTGTGGCATTGGTGTTGAATTGTATTTTAAACTATGATATGTATTATGAAAATGGTAAGTTTTGTTTATGTTGATACGAGCTTACTAAATATTGTTGCTTACGTAGTTCCTTTCCTTTGTTTAATAGATTATCGGAAGCTCGATTTGGTTGGAAGCTCGTCGGAGATATATCACACTATCCATAAGTCTTTTTGATAGTTTTTGAGCATTTTGGGTAAGGTTTATAATTGCATGTAGAGGGTGGTTTTAAAATGGTGGTTTTGATGAATATGTAAATGGTAATTTGGTATGTTTGTGCTTTGATGTTTATGTATGGTTGATGAACTTATAATGTTTGTTTAGGTAAGTCCTTCTGGTCACTTTTTGATAATGGATGTGTACGGATTATTGGTACAATTTGTTGGCTTGAAAATGGTCAATTATGATGTGGTTAGACACATAATAAGGTAAGGCTCTTATGGTATGTCTTGAATGGTTTGGAAATGGTTAAATGTGGTGTGTTTTAGTACCTAAATGGACTAGATTTATATGCATGAAATGTGTCATATGAACTTGTTTATGTATGTGATGTTTGGATACTAATTGTAGTGCCTTGAATGACATATTGGTTAGTTGAATTAAGGCCATGAAAATGACAAATATATGTGTGTGTTTAGATGAGGTTTTGGTGCTTTGAAAGTGTGCATTATTGGTCTAAATGTTCATACATGGAATGGTTTTGAAATAGCTTGATTTTAGGTAAATTTGGGTCCATACAGCCTGGCAACGCAGTCATGTATCATCTGATGATTTCCTGAGGGTGTAAGTCAATGAGTTACATGGCCTGACACATGGGCGTGTGACACGGCCATGTGACTCTACTCACAGGCTAGGTTATGACCGTGTGTCCCTAGTTTGAAAGTTACATGGCCTAAGACAGGGGCGTGTGTCTCAGCCATGTGAGGCACACGGCCGTGTGACCCTTGTTTTGCAAATTTTGCATCTTTTTTCCTAAACTTTCTAAATTGTTTCAAATTGGTCCCAAATTGCTTGTAAGTTATTTTTAGGTCCTCGAAGGCTCAATTTAGGGACGGATTGCATGTGAATGAATGGATTATGACATATTTTAATTTATAAAATTGTTTGGACGTTAAATGTTTTCGATTGTACGGTAATGATCCGTAACCTTAATTCAATGAAGGAAACGGGTTAGGGCTGTTACAGATACTGCCTTTTGGAAGAAAGCCCTAATGAGTGTCAGACGATCGATATTAGGAAAGGCACGAATGCAGATCATATGTTGCTTGCAGAGCTCATATAACCTTATGGTGGTTCTAATGATTTGGGGTTGATTTTGATAGGAATGAAGGAGGAGTCTATAAATTTTTTATATTCCTATTGTAAGTTGTGACCTAGCAAATGGTCTTTCTTGTCTACCAATGATTAGGAAGGTTTTGCGAGCTCTCGTATGATGGCAATTGCTGGTGTTTGCACAGTAGATTCAAATTCAAGATAGTCTAGTATCTCGTTAGAGGAATTGGAATGATGGAAATGTGCAAGTGTACACAATTGCAAAAAGTAATAAAGTGACAAGTAAATATTGAGTTATCGTACCCACATGAACTGTGAAAAGAATTTATTTATGAATGCAATTAAAACACTTTGGTGAAGAAAAATAATTTGATATTAAGGAAGTGATTAAAAACTAAAATTTAACTAAGTTAAATAGAATAAAATAAAATAAAAATAAAAGTTCCAATGTACGATTTCAAAAGATGATTTTAGCCAAGATGACATAATTGTGTTAGATTAATTACATTTCTTAACTTAGAATTAGTAAACTCATGTTCATTTTGTTACGAATAAGTTCAAGGCAACTTGGTAACTTGCTAACTACTGCTCTTATGTACCTATTAAATTAACTAATCTCTTGATAATTTTCCAATGCCAGTTCAAACAATTAATCAATCTTCATAAGTACATAAAAGATTAAGTGAGGTAATAATATATTCCTACCTTGAAACAGTTTAGTCACAAAAATCTTGCAAGTTATGCAAGGGTAATGTATCGTCTAATACCGTCGCTAATTTAACCCTCAACTACCTTAGAAGATTGAATATGCACCAATTAAGTATTGTGTCAATTAATTACAATTTCAACATGATTAAATAATTAATTCATTAGTTACCTTAGAATTATAATGCAAGAATAACTTAATCATGATTTTACTTAATAAAACAACTTACCAAGGCCCATAACAGTAC
This sequence comes from Gossypium hirsutum, assembly GCF_007990345.1. Lineage (NCBI taxonomy): Eukaryota > Viridiplantae > Streptophyta > Magnoliopsida > Malvales > Malvaceae > Gossypium > Gossypium hirsutum. The sequence continues at coordinate 55,205,426 of NC_053433.1, read as the reverse complement.
AAACACAATTTTAATAACTTAAGTGGATGAAATGCAACCAGCCTAATACGAATTAAATTTAAGCCATATTAATTAAATTAAGCATATCAACAACACAAGTATTCATAGACATGCTCATAACAACAACAACAAAAATTAAAGGATAGGGAACTAGAATCAAACCTGGTGTTTTTTCGAAGCTTGACTAGTTTGCTCTGCTCCTCCTTCTTCGCTTGTTCTCGTTGAACTGAGGCTTCTATGAACACTTGAATGCTGCTTCCAACGATGGTTTAAGGGCTCTTTTCCAAGAGAGGAAATCCACTAGGGAATGGAAGGAAAAAAATGGAGAACAAAGGAAGGATTTTGAAGAGAGAAAGTGAGAGAGTAGTGAAGAATGAAAGGATGAGAAGTGTGTTTGAAATGAGTAGAAAAGGGGGTATTTATAGGTTCAGTAGGCTGCTAAAAATATCAAAAATCTGCAGCCATTGACCCCCCCATGGCCGGGCACACATGTGGCAAGTTTGAAGCTTTCAAACTTGCTAAATTTAGCTAAGGGCAAATCTACAAAAGCTTGATAAGTGGAGGGGTTTAAATGCAATTTCAAGGAAGTTTTAGGGGTTGTTTTGAAAGGAAAATAATCAGATAAATAAGCTGATTGGGTCAGCATGTGGGACGATTTGGGCAGCCCATTGCTCGGTTGGATCAGTCTTCTCGGTTTAGCACAATTGGGTCTCTTTTCATAATTTAATTCATAATAAGTATTTAACCCAAAATAAATTGGATTAAAATTAAAATTAATTATATTATGAATTAATATTCATAAGTTGGACCATATTAGGCTGAAAAATTAATTTGCCTCGATGGTTTAAAATCTCTTCTCGATTTTGTGCTTCTAGTAGTGTCTTTCGAGCCATTTTTCGCCATTTTGTATGAATTTGTCGAAAATAAATCAAAATAAATCAAAATTTATTATAAAGTTAATTAAAATTCAATTTTTTTAATATTTTAATTCAATTTGTTAATGATTTAAGTACAATTTAAATATTTTATAATTATTATATATTTTTCGATAATAATTACACTGAAACTGCGTGAATTTGAGTTAGAAAGGACATGAAAAAGTCTATATATTTTTGTGTTTCCACACCCCCAAACTTAATTCATCACTTGTCCCGAGTAATGCAAAAATTAAAGAGAATTTCTTGGAATCACCTTTGAAAAATTCCTTCAGAAAAACATTCTTCCCAAAATTATGAATTTAGTATACTTATGCTCAAGAATAAGAATTTTGATATTTATGCTACTTAAGTATGCATATAATTCAAATTAATCTCAATTATCATTATGGTAGCAAAAATAGACTAAATGCCTTCTTAATAAAAACATGTTAAATCCCTTCTAATTTAATTTTATTCTCTTATTCAAGATTAAGCTGTAATCATTAAGTTTAATTTATGCCTTCATATGTTGAATATAGCAATTTCTCTCCACTAAGTAGGTAGCACAGAAACTTGAATCAATAGGTCTTTTTAATAGGTTGTAACGTGGCTAGGCTAGGAGTGGGTAAAAGATAGATAAATTTAGGCTAAAAACCCTAGACTCAGCTTGAATTAGACCTTCAAAATAATTACCTTTAGTACACCAACTTATTTTGCTTTCACATGCTCTTTTGTACATTTATTTCTTTCAAGTACATTTGCTCTTTTTTTTAAACACGAGCATTTTTCTTATGTACTAGAATTTTTTGAGCATTTGATACTTCTTTTCAACTCACCCAAACTTATTTTCAAAGAATATTAGGAATAGTACCTAGTTTAGTGTCTAAGACAATTTAAAGATAATTAAGAGAAAAGGGATGGCTAAATATTGCAAGGGTTCAAATAAAATTAGGCCATATAGTCTCAAAGTTGGGTTTTAAGGGATAAAAATTCATCAAGGTGATAAAAATTCATCAAGGTTTGCTTGAAAGGCTCAAACGGTCCAAACAAATGTTTGCCTAAATCATTTTCAACATTCCATGCTTCCTAGGATTTCTCCTCAAGAAATTACTAAGTCAATTCTAAAGACTAAAACTTTCATGCATGCCTAGCTTTCCTAAGGAACTAAAAGTTTTATGGTATGATTCACATATTTTATTAAGAGTACATTTGTGTCATAATTCACCTAACATAACAAATATTGAAATAATAGAACTTTATTGATACTGAAGTTTAGCTTACTTAACAAAATTTTAAATTTTTGAACAAAATATAACCTAACCATAATTAAAAGAAAAAATTACTCTGAGAGGAAATAATTTCAATTTTTGGCCCCCTACTTAAGATAAATAATGTCCTCATTGTTAGAAGTGAATAGATACTATACACTAGGTAGGACTCTAGAAAAGAGAAGGTGAGTCAATTGGATTGCTTAAGTAACAAGCTATTTCTAAATCCAATCCTAGACATGTGTATATTTATTGCCACACTCCTTATATTAAAACATGTTCATTTTTATTCATGATTTCCATCTCTTGTTTTATTATGTGAAAAATAAAAATCAAAATAGATCCTAATTCTAAAATAACCTAGGAAAGAAAATATCTTAAGGTAAAGATCCCTCCTTTTAATTTATTTGTAGATCCCTTAGAATCTGACTCATATTTTGCCCCATCATCTTTGTTTTTGTATGAATCACTTCGTTCCCTCTTCGATAGTGGACTCTATGGTTCAAATATAAAATCTGGAAACTCAGGCACAAAAATAAATAGGTCATTGAATATTTTTATAAGAGCGCTTCTCATTGAGTCATCTCGTATTTTTGAATATCTCCAGTAAGCTTGTTGCTGCCACTGCATATGTTGCATTATGTCCATCAACTTTGATAGCTTATCTCGAAGAACTGGGGGAGGTGATTGAGTTTTGAACATTGAGGTTGTCATATCAGGTTCTGTTACTGGTTCCATTGGTTTTGCCTTATTAGGGATTTTAGGTAACTGCATTGGTTCGATTTCTGTGGGATCTTCTTCTTCTTCTTCTTCGAGATCCTCTCTCTTTTCAACTAGTTGTTGCAGAATAGAATCTTCGACTATTTGGTAGAGGTCCCAATCTATGATTGTGCCTTGGCTATAACCTGCCTTCTTTACGTTTGTAAAAATTTTAGCTTTCAACTACAAAATTATTATCGTAAAGGGAAAGTAAGCTGGGCCAAAACGTCTAGCGGCACAATTTCACATTTCTCTTAGAATGATTTTTTCCATATCAATACTCTTTTTAGTTAAAATTGAGTATAACAAGACCATCAATCTAATGAAATTGTAGTCCCATGTGACATATGCATAATGTTAAACAGAATGAAATAGAACCATACCTTCGCTAGTGGTGTCAAATATTCTTTGCGATAAGTGTGAACTCCTTGCTTTGACACATTCCACTTAGAATCTGGAACTGTAAGTTCCTCAAGAATTTCTTGCAGATTTTCAGTGTCAATATTTCTCATCAAGGAAGAATATTCTTCGTCTTTGAAATTAGGTAATTCAAAGAATTCATTAGCAGCATTTGAGCTTATTGGTACCTTGATTCATCGGATAGAAGCTTTTGTTAATTCATTTAAGGTTAAATTTTCATAAAATTCATGAACTAATTCCTCATCTGCACTCGGTCTTTTCTCACAAAACAACTCCCAATTTAGAGCTTCAATAATTTATCGAATGTGCGCCACGAAATCGATCTAGTTTCTCTCTTTCAGTGTAAAGCCTTTTTTAGGGTGCATTTGTTAATTCTTGAAGACGCTTTCATATCTTGCATTGGCTTCTTCAAAGTGAAATTTTTTTTATAATTCATCAATTTGGATAGAGACACGAGTGCAAGGCATGATTAACCTGAACATAAGATGGAAATATTTTCTTAAAAATTTAATTAGTATAATATATTAACAATTCAATAATTGAAAAATTAAATAATTAAATAAAATTGAGAGTTATTCAAAAAATTTGTCTTACCACCTTTATATAAAAATTAAGAATTCAATAAATAAAATTAGATGTAAAAGAATTTAATTAAGGGATGGTTGGAAGGGTTATCGACTAAATGTGGTGGAAGTGTTGTGCAAATTTGACAAGGGGTGTTTGGTTTGTGCAAGGGTGCGTACGACACAAGGAAGGAATGGCAGCCTTGGCGTGAGCAGATGCATGGGCAGCAAGCAGCAACATTGAGTGAGTAGCAGGGTTGGTGCGCAAGTGTTGGCGCGCTCAAGTTGGAGCTGTGTAACATCCCGATTTTGGGCCTAGTCAGAACAGTAGTTTCGGGACCACAAATCTGATGAGGAAAATTTCATTTTTATTATCTTTTTAAGGTTTACGATTTCACGGGATGATTTCGTGAAAATTTCGTTTGAAAATTTCAACGTTTGGGCACTCAATTTGGTCAAAAAGACTAAATTGTAAAAGTGCAAAAGTTGAGTTCTACATGTTAGAGGTGTCTAATTGTTATGAGTTTTTAAATTGGAGGTCCTTAAATGAAATTAGACCATTGGTTAATTTTTGGACAAAAATAGACATGAAATGAGTGTAATAAAATATTTTTAAGTTAGGGGCATTTTGGTAATCTTATAATTAAAAGAATTAAAAAGCCAAAATAGCCAAAATTTGGTCATCTTTTCCATGTACCAGCCGAAACCCCCATGGAAGCCATGGCTAGGGTTTGATTCAAGATTCCAAGCTCATTTGTAAGTGATCCCGTGCCCCATTTTTAAAGTTCTTTACATTTTTGAAATCCCGGTAACATAATCTACTCATTTCTACCATTATTTTGAGCTAGGGTTTATATTTAAAAATTTACCCATGAGAGACATGCTTGTATTTTGATGTCTAATGGTAGAAAATGAGTGTTGGGTGTTAAATAAATGACTTTTACTAATCGGTTTTCAATGAAAACGTCCGAAATGACCGTTTTGTAAAAGTTGCAAAATTGGTCATAAAAAGGGTGATTTAGTGGAACTTGGGGGCTGCCATAGTTATGAAAATTATGCAGCTAGGCTTAAAATGTAAGGAAATTGAATAAAAATCATTTTACGAGCATTGGGGCAAAAGTGTAAATATGTGAAAGTTTAGGGATCAAAATTAAAATTTGTGAAAATATGATTTTTGGACCCATATGAATAATGTGACTAATTAATAGGCAAAATGTGATATTATAAATCAAGGAAATCAAGATTCGGGCTTAAATCGAGAAAATATAAGGTTATCGACTAAAATGGTAAATTGCCGTTTCTAGATCTGAGGTAAGTTCGTGTGTTAATAATAATGCAATACCATGCATGAATTGTAATTCTCTATTGATATGGCATAAATTGTATGATTTAATATGTTTAAGAGAAGTTGATGAATGGTGTGTATAATATGGAAAACATAATGCTTGTTGTGTCATGTGAAATTGAATGACAAATTATTGTTACATGATTTGAATGTTAAATTACTATTACATGGATTGTATGAATTGTTACATGGTTGTACCTGACAAGATTTTAACAAGTAAGTTCAAATAACTTAAAGTAAACCTCTAATATGCCAAAATGCATGTTTTATGAATGTGTGATGGTTGTATATCTTCATGGCATGGCAAAATGATAAATGTCTCCGTTGAATGAATAAGAGATATCTGATGGATATGCCATTCTTAATTGATACGAGATCCTGCATGTGTTGCAGAAAAGCATTTAGCCTAGACGGGTAATCCGTTGATCTCGAAATAACAAGGATCTAGCCCGGACGGGTGTTCCTAAAGTGATCTAGCGTCCCAAAGAATATGTGTGCATTATGGATTTAGCCCGAACAGGTAATTCGATTTGGGTCTGAATTTAGTCTGGACTAGTAATTCAGATCCGAGCTCATTGAAAGTTTTTTTCGTTATAAGGGATTTAGTTTGGACTGGTAATCCCGACATCATTCTATGAGTTTATATTTTGAGTGATTTAGCTTGGACTGGTAATCCTGCCGTAAGATGTGAGGTTCACGGGAGTGCGTGCTTGAAAATGATCACTTGTACCATTTGACAGTAAATGGGGTGTCCATCGAGATTCTCGAGAAATTCAACGGGATCAAAATGAGAAATGAGAATGGAAATTCTTGAATCATTGAGCTCAACTAAGATTAATGCTATGATACTTTGTCATTAGACTAATTTGATGATTGAGTGCATGTGATAGGGAATTATCCTAACTTGGAATGTATGACTAAGTGTGCCCATGAGAAATAATAACTTTTATATTGAGCTCTATTTTGAAAAATGAGTAAGGGATTGATGAAATGGTAAGTTCATGATTAGTTGGAAATGATCTTATGATAGTGACCATTATATTGTACAAAAATAGATTTGGACAGCAGCATTGGTCCTACTTTGAAAATCCACTAAAAATAATGGAAATTGATTTAGAATTAGTAAAATGTGAAATTAAAGCTTATCGAGTCTAGTTTCTGATAAAGGAAACAGTGTAAGTAAAAAAATCTCATATGATGAGATATTTGAATTTTCATGAAACAGGGTCAGAGTGATCTCGGACTCCCCGGTCTCAACTTTGGAGAGTCACTGGAATTTGTCCAAAAATAATTATGAGTTAGGAATCATATGAATGATATCTTTAATGAGTCTATTTTCTGGAGAAAGAGACAAGAGCATTATCCGAGTCTCGTAAGAGCATTATCCGAGTCTCGTACTATGAGATAAATAAATTTTAGTAAAGAAGGGTCGAAGCTGTCAAACAACAAAATAGGTGAGACTTTGAATAATAAACTGTACTTATTGGCTTGACCAAAAATTCTTGAAATTTTATGGTAATAATATATATAAGTCTAGTTTTAGGGAAAATTAACGGATCATAATTTGGATTTTTTTAGCTCCGAATATAAATAATTTAATGACTGTGACTTGGGAAAATAGCTTAGCTGGAATTTGAATAAATAGAAAGAATATGAAAATAGCATGTTATCACATTGTTTATTATTTACATGCGAGCTTACTAAGGGTAAAGCTTACTCCCTCCTTTCCATTTCTTCTAGTTTTGTTAGGTCAGCTCGAGGTTGGAGATCGTTGGAGAAAGCATCGCACTATCGAGCCATTATCCGTGGAGTATTGACATGTTTATGTTAAATGTTTTCTTGTGAGTGGCATGTATAGGGACTTAGTTTTTCTATGATGACTATTGTTTTGATTAGCCAAAGATGTGACTTATAATAATTTTGTCTTGTAAGCCTATTTATCCATGATATGTGTTAATGTCTTGTGATGTGGTTATGTGATTGTGCTTGTTCACTATGTATGAGAATTATATGGCATACGTACGCGATGAATGCCTTAGGACCATTCGAGGCGATCATGGTCATGGAATGATTGTGTGATATGGTAATAAGTTGTTAGTGCCTTGACATGGATGTTGATGTATAAGTTAATAACCATAACGTAATGGTATAAGTGATTAATAAGATGACAAGGTCCAATGTATGTGTGTGCATGTAAAAATGACAAAAAGTCTTGGAAATTAGCCTAAGTTTTGTCCACACGGGTAGAGACACGGCCGTGTGTCTCAGCCATGTGGAGGACACGGCCTTTGGCCACGGGCGTGTGCCTCGGTCGTGTACCCTTAAATGGTTGCTGACGTCATAAATAGAGAGTTACACGGGCTGAGGACACAGGCGTGTGACTCTCCAAAGCATGAAAATTGGTTAAGTTGCCCAAAGAATTTTAAAGTTCTCGGTTTAGTCTCGCACCACCCTGATGTATGTTATAGGCTTCAAAGGCTTGTACAAGAGACGATATGCATGTGTTTGAAAAGTTTTAATTTTTGGTGAAAGTTGGTGACTCAGTTTTATATGTTTGTGAATGTTTAAGTCCAATAACGCCTTGAACCCTGTCCTAGAGTTGGATACAGGTGAGGGGTGTTACATTTAGTGGTATCAGAGCTATAGTTTAGTCAGTTCTCGGACTAATCTAGTATATGTATGAGAGTCTAGCTATACATGCCATCGATCCACGATAGTGTGATGTCTCCTGACGCGGGTGAGAGCAATTTTGTTTACACAAAGGTACTCTCCAACCGAGCTACACAGACCATGTTAAATGTGATGCTAAAATATTCGAGTAAAGTATAGTCATGATGAACTAAAGTTTGGAAAGGTACGAATAAGGATTCATGAAATGTGTACATGGTGGAATGAGCTTATCTATGATTGATAGATAATTTTATGATGTAAATGGTCGATTTGCTTGAGTGAATGCATGTGTTTAGATAACTTACCGAAGATACAGATGGAATGAATATGCACGTAAGCTTATATGAAAAATCATGGTTGATAAGCTCGTATAGCTTAAGTAAATGTGTTAAATTGCTTGGACTGATTTATATGATTGTAACGACATGTCTAAATGATGGTGTACGAGGTAAAAGTATAGATTGTGATGAATTTATCTGTGTTTGTTGGCCCATGTATGATATCATGTGCATGACTTGTAAGATTAAATGAATAGATAAGTAAAGTTATCCAGAAAACATGGAATACATGCATAATTATACTTGACTAAATGAGATAATTAGAAAGTGGGAGTTAAATCAATATGAATGTTAGTTACCGGAAATGAATGACATGATTGAGATATGATTGTTATGATGATGAAAAATGTGTTACATGTATATGTATATGAGAGTCGAGTCAGAGGCCCTACGAACTCCATCCCCCTTACCAAAGTGGTGTTTTATAATGGAAATTCCTGAGATTTATGTTGAATGAGTTTCCAAGTGAGAAACCAAAGGGTTCAATGATGGAATGGTTATAAGCATGATTAGAGATTGAGAATGGGTTGATAAGTACAGACATGAGCTAGACAGATATCGAATTGACCAAAAGATTGATTAATTTTCACAATATCGCAGTTAATGAAAAAGGTTAATTTTGGTAAAACGATCTATCCTGGTATGATGTCGAGAGATGTATTGATCGAAATTCCCTCGTGAACTGATTCTCTTAGTGAAAGGAATATTATGGAATTTGGAACGGTAGAAAAATAGTTAAAGGAATAATGTTCGAAATATGAAATGTCCAAGCATGGTAATTACAGTGAACAGTTTGTGACTGTCTCTATTAAGATATTGTATGAGATTATCTGACACCGAAAATATTATTGAGGCTATCTAATCCCTGATGAATTCTTATATTAGGAAAATGTTCCCTGATCTTAACGCTAGACGAATGTGTTGTCAATCTGATTGGATTATGATCTGTATGGTTCTATTTTCTCTGGTATTTTGTTGTATTCCACCTGTTGGGAATTGATGAGAAATTGTGTATGGTGCCATGATTCTATCTCTACCGATCATTGCTCTGACTGATTATATATATATATGAGAGCATATAGTTTCAGTTGTATTTGTTGTCAGTGGTTTGGAATGATGTTATTCTGGATTTCTTTTCTTTGAAAACCCATTAGGGTCTTTCATATTTTTATGAGTCCGGTTGTCCGTCTTTTGATGCAGTATTGTAATTTGGATTTCCTTATCATGGATTTATTTATATTGGATTTCTTTATCCTGGGCTTCTCTGTCTCGAATTTCTCTATCTTGGATTTTCTGATTATCTTTATCTTGTAACTTGTTGATCATAGATTGCATTTAGAGCATGACCTCTAGCTTGTGATTGATATATATAGAACAAGTATGAATACACCTCTGAATTGATCCTGATAATGTGGTGAAATTTCAAATCCCAATGTGTATGGTGGATTTCCTTTCTTTAGTAAGTTAATCAGAGTTAATGTATTCAGTTGAGGTATCAGTATTACTTATGCTAATGCATTTGTTATGGTCTTCGATTAACATGATGAGTGAATATTGAATGATGCATGTTAAATTATTCTGTTGACCAGAAGAGAGAATTTCTTGAAATATTAATTTCAGATGAATAAGGTGACTTGACTGCTCAATCTATATGGAATATATGTTTAGAATTTAATGAGATGTTCATGCTTGAGAATAAGATTTTATTTCTTCACGGGTAAAAAGAGGAATAGTCTGATTAAGAAGTGTATGTTTCCTAGAAGAATTGAATGCGATAAGAAGAGCTGAGATTGATTATGTGAAGATGATCTTAGTATAAAAGATGATGAAATGATCATTGTTGATCTTTGAGTACAAATTCTTGAAATGTTGAAAGTTTAAAGACATATAGCAAGAATCATCAGAAATATTTTTGCCGTTTGGGCATTAGAATGGAAATAGAAAAAGTTAATATGGATTTTCTTGTCTGGATCATTCCTGTCCTTGAAAGAGGAAAGTGATATGTAGCGTTGTTAAACGTTATGAGATGTGTAAATTATGCTGGTATACCCGAACGTCTGCTCACCAGATTCATAGAATTTCGTGTCTTTATGAATGTTGGATATCATGGAATTTTAATCTCCACTAATCAGATTGAGATCCGGAATTCATGGCATGATTTCTTTGGAAAGCCATAGGAGGCTTTGAAATGAAAAGTGAATGTGATTTGGCAAATAATCGGACTGTATGGAATTATAAAGAGTATGAGGCCGAGATGAACTGACTAGTTTCATTATTCGAATCCAAAAAGATTTGGGTGTGAATGTATATGTAGCATAATGGTACGGATCAGACTTTTGAGTACATGAGCTTTGTGGTAGAGATTAAGTTTCAGTGAAAGTATTGTAAAGTGAATACCACTTATGATTTTTGTATGTGAAAATTAAAGAGATAGGCAGTAAAAGCTCGGCTTGAGTGAAATTTCTTTGACATCACTTATAGGATTGAAGAATCTAAATGAAAACCAAAACCACTTTCCTCGTAAGATTTTTGGGGATGAAAATCCCTAAAGAGGGGGGAGATATGTAACATCTCGATTTTGGGCCTAGTCAAAATAGTGGTTTCAGGACCACAAATTTGATGAGGAAAATTCCATTTTTATTATATATTTATGGTCTACGATTTTACAGAATGATTTCGTGAAAATTTCATTTGAAAATTTCGACGTTTGGGTAGTCAATTTGGTCAAAAGGACTAAATTGTAAAAAGTGCAAAAGTTGAGTTCTACATGTTAGGGGTGTCTAATTGTTATGAGTTTTTAAATTGGAGGTCCTCAAATGTAATTGGACCATTGATTAATTGTTGGACAAAAATAGACATGAAATGGGTGTAATAAAATATTTTTAAGTTAGGGGCATTTTGGTAATCTAATAATTAAAAGAATTAAAAGCCAAAATAGCCAAAGTTTGGTCATCTTTTCCATGTACCAGCCGAAACCCCCATGGAAGCCATGGCTAGGGTTTGGTTCAAGCTCCCAAGCTCATTTGTAAGTGATCCCGATCCCATTTTTAAAGTTCTTTACATTTTTGAAATCCCAGTAACATGATCTACTCATTTCTACCATTATTTTGAGCTAGGGTTTATATTTAAAAATTTACCCATGAGTGACATGCTTGTATTTTGATGTCTAATGGTAGAAAATGAGTGTTGGGTGTTAAATAAATGACTTTTATTACGCTGTTTTCGATGAAAACGTCTGAAAGGACCGTTTTGTAAAAGTTGTAAAATTGGTCATAAAAGGGTGATTTAGTGGAAATTGGGGGCATCCATAGTTATGAAAGTGATTCAGCTAGGCTTAAAATGTAAGGAAATTGAATAAAAATAATTTTACGAGCATTGGGGAAAAAATGCAAATATGTGAAAGTTTAGGGGTCAAAATTAAAATTTGTAAAAATATGATTTTTGGACCCGTATGAATAATGCGACTAGTTAGTAGGCAAAATGTGATATTATAGATCAAGGAAATCGAGATTCGGGCTTAAACCGGAAAAATACAAGGTTGTGGACTAAAATGGTAAATTATCGTTTCTGGATCCGAGGTAAGTTCGTGTGTTAATAATAATGCAATACCATGCATGAATTGTAATTCTCTATTGATATGGCATAAATTGTACGATTTAATATGTTTAAGAGAAGTTGATGAATGGTGTGTACAATATGGAAAACGTAATGCTTGTTGTGTCATGTGAAATTGAATGGCAAATTATTGTTACATGAATTGAATGTTAAATTACTATTACATGGGTTGTATGAATTGCTACATGGTTGTACTTGACAAGATTTCGACAAGTAAGTTCGAATAACTTAAAGTAAACCTCTAATATGCCTAAATGCATGTTTTCTGAATGTGTGATGGTTGCATATCATCATGGCATGAAAATCCATGAAATGTGTTAGTAATAAATATGACAAAATGATAAATGTCTCGGTTGAATGAATAAGAGAGATCTGATGGATACGCCATTCTTAACTGATACGAGATCCTGCAGGTGTTGCAGAAAAGGATTTATCCCGAACGGGTAATCCGTTGATCTCGGAATAAAAAGGATCTAGCCCGGACGGGTGTTCCTAAAGTGATATAGTGTCCTGAAGAATATGTATGCAGTATGGATTTAGCCCGGATGGGTAATCCGATTAGGGTCTGAATTTAGGCTGGACTGGTAATTCAGATCCGAGCTCATTGAGAGTGTTTGTCGTTATATAGGATTTAGCCTGGACTGGTAATCCCGACATCGCTCTATGAGTTTATATTTTGGGGGATTTAGCTTGGACTTGTAATCCCGCCGTAAGATGTGAGGTTCGCGAGAGTGTGTGCTTGAAAATGATCACTTGTATGATCTGACGGTAAATGGGCTAACCATCGAGATTCTTGAGAAATTCAACGGGACCAAAATGAGAATGGAAATTCTTGAATCATTGAGCTCAAGTAAGATTAATGCTATGATGCTTTGTCATGAGACTAATTTGATGATTGAGTGCATGTGATAGGGAATTATCCTAACTTGGAATGTATGACTAAGTGTGCCCATGAGAAATAATAACTTTTATATTGAGCTCTATTATGAAAAATGAGTAAGGGATCGATGAAATGGTAAGTTCATGATTAGTTGGAAATGATCTTATGATAGTGACCATTATATTGTACCCAAACAGATTTGGACAGCAGCATTTGTCCTACTTTGAAAATCCACCAAAGATAGTGAAAATTGATTTAGAATTTGAGTAAAATATGAAATTAAAGCTTATCGAGTCTAGTTTCTGATAAAGGAAACAGTGTAAGTAAAAGAATCTCATATGATGAGATATTGGAATTTTTGTGAAATAGGGTCAGAGTGATCTCAGACTCCCCTATCTCAAATTTGGAAAATCACTAGAAATTGTGCAAAAATAATTATGAGTTAGAATTCAAATGAATGTAATCCTTAATGAGTATTCTTTTAGGAGAAAGAGACGGAAACATTATCCATGTCTCATACTATGAGATAAATAAATTTTAGCGAAGAAGGGTTGAAGCTGTCAAATAGTAAAACAGGGGAGATTTTGAATAATAAAATGTACTTATTGGCTAGACCAAAAATTCTGAAAATTTTATGGTAAGAATATATATGAGTCAAGTTTTAGGGAAAATTAACGGATCTTAATTTTGAGTTCTGTAGCTCCGGATATAAAGAATTTAATGACTGTGACTCGGGAAATTAGCTTAGCTGGAATTTAAATAAATAGAAAGATTATGAAAATAGCATGTTATTCCATTGTTTATTATTTACATGCGAGCTTACTAAGCGCAAAGCTTACTCCCTCCTTTCCATTTCTTTTAGTTTTGTCAGGTTAGCTCGAGGTTGGAGATCGTCGAAGACATCATCACACTATCGATCCATTATCCGTGGAGTATTGACATGTGTATGTTAAATGTTTTCTTGTGAGTGGCATGTATAGGGACTTAGTTTTTCTATGATGACTATTGTTGTGATTAGCCAATGATGTGACTTATAATGATTTTGGCTTGTATGCCTATTTATCCATGATATTTATAATGTCTTGTGATGTGGTTATATGACTGTGCTTGTTCACTAAGTATGAGAATTATATGACATATGTACACGATTAATGCCTTAAGACCGTTCGAGGCGGTCATGGTCATGGAATGATTGTGTGATATGGTAATAAGTTGTTATTTCCTTGAACATGGATGTTGATGTATAAGTTAATAACCATAACATAATGGTATAAGTGATTAATAAGATGACAAGGTTAAATGTATATGTGTGCATGTAAAAATGACAGAAAGGCTAGGAAATTAGCCTAAGTTTTGACCACACGGGTAGAGACACGACCCTATGTCTCAGTCGTGTGGAGGACACGACCTCTGGCCACGGACATGTGCCTTGTACGTGTGCCCTTAAATGGTTGCTGACGTCATAAACAGAGAGTTACAAGGGCTGAGGACACGGGCGTGTCCCAAGGCACACGGGCGTGTGTGACTACACGGCCAAACCCACATGCGTGTGTGACTCTCCAAAGCATGAAAATTGGTTATGTTGCCCAAATATTTTCAAATTTCTTGGTTTAGTCCCAAACCACGCTGATGTATGTTATAGGCTTCGAAGGCCTGTATAAGGGACGATATGCGCGTGTAGAACATGACGTGTAAGGTAGTAGCAGTGCGCGTTACGTGATTGGCTTTGAAGCTGGCTAGCAACATGCGTGATGGGGCAGGTCGCGAGGTGTGTGTGAGGGTGGTTGCCGAACGATGAGGCTGCTAAGGGTGCCAATGATTGGTGTTAGAGGGAAGGATGGAGGTTGGTCTAGGTGATGTGAAAAAAGTGTAGAAGGTGATTGGAATTTATAGTGAAGAGGGTAGGAGTTCAATTAAAATTCTTAGAACAAATTAATAGTTAAAATATTCTAAATTCTAATTCTACACAAAGTTAATAACAATTAATAATTAATATAAAACATATTAAATTATTATTTGCTATTAATTTATTGGAAAAAAACTATTAATTAAAATATGATCAAATTTAAACAAATCCTAATTCTATTCAAAGTTGATAATAATTAATATATTTATTATAATAAATATAATTATAAACTATTTATTATCATCTTATTTAAAATTAAATTAAAAACCTTTATTTTAGATGCCTTTGAAAATATTTACAAAAAGTGGCATCTAATTTTTTATATATACAAAAAGAACAACCAAATTTTGAAAATAATTCAATTAAGTACTTAGACTTAAAGAAAATTTGAAAATTGAGTTGCAATTAAGACTTGGATCAAAAGTGACCCTTTTATTTGAAAAACTAAAAATTTATTTTTCCATTTAGGGAATAATTTCTTGAAAGATTATGTTAAAATCAATTCTCAGGAAAGGTTAGAGGGGTCACAAGTGGTCCCGCATTAGTTTCAATCTCCTAGACATAATTTATTTCAACATACTAGTCCTAAAAATATACCCTAAATCATTTATTTAAAAAGAAAAATGAGAAAAATTAAATATCTAATAAAATGAACGAGACTATATCTAGCTTATTTCTATCCCCCAATAATGTTTTAAGCACTGAGCATTGACTCAAAAATTACCTCCCTTACCTTGAAGTTCGACAACTCCTTATGGGAAAACTTGGTGAATTATAAATGGACCGGACCAATGTGATTTCAACTTACCTGGAAAGAATCTTAATCTGGAATTGAATAACAAGACTTGTTGACCTGCTTCAAATTTTTAAACTCGAATGTGTTTGTCATGCCATCTTTTAAGTCTTTCTTTGAATAGTTTGGCATTCTCATATAAGAATATTTGAAACTCTTCTAACTTGTTAAGTTGAATCATCCATTTTTCTTTAGCAAGGTTAAGATCCAAGTTGAAACATCCATTTTTCTTTAGCAAGGTTAACATCCAGTAAGCTTTATGTTCTAACACCAAGGGCAAATGATAGGCTTTCCCAAAAACCAACCTATAGGCTAACATCCCTAAAGGTTTTTTGTATGATGTCCTATACACCTATAAAGAATCATCCAGTCTTTTGGACCAATCTCATCGGTTCAGGCAAACTACCTTCTCGAGTATGCCTTTTATCTTTTTGTTTGCTAGTTCAGCTTTCCTGTTTGTTTGTGGATTGTAAGCTATGGCAACCTTGTGCTTCACTCCATGTTTTTCGAGTAACCATTTCAACAGTTGGTTTACAAAATGGGACCTTTCATCACTAATGATAGCACTCAGGTTTTCAAACCTTGTGAACACATGCTTCGGAAAAAACTTTATCACAACCGTAACATCGTTTGTCAGATACGCCTCGGCCTTGAGCCAAACCCACTTAAACACGTAGTCTACTGCTACCAATATGTACTTATGACCAAAAGACAAAGGGAAAGGGCCAAGAAAGTAAATATCCCAAATAATTCTACCTCAATGATGTTTTTTTGGGGCATCTCATTTCTGTTTGTAATGTTTCCAATCCTATGGCATCGATCACAACTCTTTATGTAAGCATATGCATCTTTGAATAGCGTTGGCCAAATGAATCCGGCTTGCAATACTTTGGCTGTAGTACATGTACCTCCAAAATGTCCCTACTCGGAGCTATGTGTTTATGATATAGAATATTATGTACTTCATCGTCTACCACGCATCTCCTAATCATTTTATCTGCACACTTTCTAAACAAGTATGGTTCTTCCTAGAAATAGTACTAAACAAGTATGGTTCTTCCCAGAAATAGTACTTCATATCATGAAGAAACTTTTTATTTTGATGATATCTCTTATCAATCGGCATCAAACCACAAGCTAAATATTTAGCAAAATCAGTAAACCAAAAGGTATTATGGATAGGATTTATTGTAACGCCCTAAATTTTTGGGTCTTTCTTGAGTTGCTGTTAGGTTGATAAAATTTTTGAATTCTGGTATTTGGGGTGTGTAATTCATGTTAGGGGTGGTAGTGGGCCTATGGAAGGCCCAAGGGTTGGTCAAACTCGGGTAAAATTTTTTGGATTTTGGACTTAGGGGATAGGAGGCTTTGGATAGAAGGTGTCGTAAGGAGTTGTGTGTGAAGTGTGACACAAGAAAGCCTTGTGTTGGAGTGGCAATGTGACACCACTAAGGAGTTATAAAAGTGGTGCCTAGGAGGGTTTGGAGGTCCAGGGTTCAAGTCACAGGTAAGTAATTAAGGGGTTTTATTTTTATAATCAGGAAGGTAAGTGGTGGACTTCAAATGGATTCTCTCAGGTAGAGTTTGAATGAGTCAAAGGAGTAAGTTGAGGAGAGATAAGGGGAGAAAAAGGAGGAGCTGATCAAGGAGGATAGAGTTGGCCGAATGGTGGACTCTTGAGGAGAAAGAGTTGGTCGGCCAAGGGGTTCTAAGTGAGCAATCGGCTAGGGGGTTGTGGTATGTGCAGTTTCGGCAATAGGGGGTGGTTGTGCCAAATTCTCTTTGATTTTTCCTTCGAGATTTCGTTTTGTTTTCTTTTGGTGAGCCGAAATAGGGTAGGGCACCTTAGGGTTCATTCTCTTTTCTTGTTCTTTGGCTAGAAGCCGAATATAGGTCTCCTAAATCACCTTCCTATGCCGTTTTCTTCTGTCAAACCGATTGTCTGCTTTTCTTCTTCTCTATTTTCTTCTCTTCTTTTCTTTCCTTCCATCTTCTTCTACTACCATCCATATCTCTCCCTCTTCATCTTATTATCTTTTAGATAGTCATAAAAATTGAAAGCAAGCTCATCATTGCCGATTCTTCTCTTGACCAAACCTTTTGAACCGATTCCTCTTGTTGGCCGAAACCTTGATTACACCTTGTCGATTTCTTCTTAGCCGAACCTACCTTGCTCATACCTTTTCTATTACTCTTTCTCTTTGTCAATCTCTTAGAAACTTAGCTAGCCGAATACCATTTTGTGGCCAAACACTTCATTATTTTCTTCAAAACCAAAACCTTCATACCTAGTGGTGTTCAAGGCTGAATTTGAGATCAAACCTGTCTTGCTTTGGGTTTAGGGAAGGAGTTGTTGTAGATCGGGATTGTACCGCTATCTAGGGATCTTCGTGGGCAGAATATCACGTGGGTAGGTACTCAAGCAACTTTCGTTAATACTTATGTTAAGGGTTTTAGTCGAACCCCTTAGGGGTGGCTATCGATTTGGGCTAAGGGCCTATTGGCCTCTTTCTCTTGTTGTGTGTTAGTGTGATCAAGGGGTTGTGCAACTAAGGATCTTAAAGGCTAGCACAGTTGGGCATCGAGACTAGTATATATATTGGCGGAAAGGTAAGGACTTTGGATGCTTAGGGCCTACGTTGGTGTTGGCCGAATATGGTAAGGGTTCTTTTCACAAGATTAATATCAACTCGTAACCTGATATGGTGATAACCATTCGTAGGCTTTTTGTGTAAGGAGTTTTGTCAGCGCTTCGGTAGTTAACAGGTGTGTATCATACCCTTACTATGGGCTAGAACGGTTAAGGCCGTAAGGATCGAAGAGTGACCGAAAGTGACCGAAAAGTCAGCACTGTGAGGATCTGTGAGTAAACGATACTCTCCGATGGTTGGATTTGGGTTTGTTGATGATGGAATGGAAAAGTGTGCAATTCTGTGCGTTTTGGTAAGTTGGGCCTCGATGGGCCGAATAGGGTCCAATGGGCTTCTGAGCTCATTTGGGGAAAGATAATCATTAAGGACGTTTTGGCAAACTATAGTAATAAAATTGTTCAACTCTGTAATATAACCATAAAACTTGGATTAATGGGCTTAAATCACTGTTGGACATCGTAAGGCCCATTGGGGTTTTTTTGGGCCTAGAAGGGTAAAACTGGTAACTGAGTTAAAATGGACTTCTGTAATGACAAATGGATTTATAGTAACTTTGATATGTATAAAAACTCTGAAAATTGTTAAAATGACTAAAATACCCCTAAGTAGGGAAATTACCATTATACCCCTAGGTACAAAATGACCAATATACCCTTAGGGTTAATTTTATCTGAGATGCATGATATTCTAATTCTGCTTAATTTATGCCATGACATTTATATCTGTTACGTGGGTTATGGGGTATATTGATGGAGGAAGCGTTCTGGAAGCCTCCCTACAATCTGGTGGCCTTGCCACATATAACTATTCTGGTCACTTCATCACAATAGCTGGCAGCCTCACTGCAATCTGGTGGCTTCGCCACATATATATAACTGTTCTGGTGGCCTAGCCACAAGATCTGGTGACTTCGTCACAGTATCTGGCAGCCTCTCCCCAATTTCTGTGGTGTGTAGCGGTTGGGTGGGTCGAGTAGTCTCCCCACATGGTGTAAGGTTGGTACGGGGGTGTTACGGATGGGTCTGGGTTGGGATTTCTGCATTCATGATATATATTCGTTCTGTATCTGCTATGGGCCTATGGGTTCATTCTGATTTCTGTACTGGGCCAAGGCCCAGAGAAGTCTGACTTTGAGGCTTGATCTGTTTTGGGCTATGGTTGGGTTATGTTACACACTGAGTTTACCAAACTCACCTTTTATTTTCATCTCTTCTGGAAATCCCCAACCATAGTGAGCTTGGAGCTGTGAGGGATTCAGAGTGGCCACATCATCTGCAAAGTTGGTTTTTTTCTAAGCTAGTTTATTTTTAGTATTTTTATATTCTGATTTAAATTTGGGTTTTTAGTTGTAATAAGGTCGCTATTTAAATTTCTTCTTCCACTATGGTTTTTATTTACTGATTATATTTGTACTATATCGAAACTGCTAGTGTTAGGTTGCGCGGGTTTTAAAATTTAAGGCACATTTTCAAAACTCAACAAGCATAACAAATGGATAGCCTAAAGATTGATAAATCGGATTTTCATTCAACCGCTATTTTCGGCAAAGACCACTCTAATCACTTAAACCAACGAGTGCATATTAAGTCGTAAAATTCAAGTGACACGTCAGATCTAGCCATAACGTCTGGGCTGGGTTTGGGGTGTTACATTTATCTTCAGTATGTGTTCATTTGGGGATGTCTCCTGAATGGGTATAAGTGGAAAATTCCCTTATTGTGGCTCTAATCTGGACAAGTGATCTACTACTCGATCTTGAATTTCTAGATCAAATTCTTGGAGTAGAAGTACCTATTGGATCAATCTCGGCTTAGTGTCTTTCTTGGCAAGTAAATACTTAATTGCAGAATGATTCATATAGATCGAAACTTGTCAAAAGTAAAGACAATTGCAAGCAATTCTTCTCTATTACCGTATAATAGAATTAAGCTCTCGTTAGAGTTTGGCTTGCATAGTTGATGGGATGAAAAACTTTGTTCCTTCATTGACCCATCACAATTCCTATCGCCAAGTTACTTACATCACATATCAGTTCAAATGGCAAATCCTAATCTGATGTGACAATAATTGGTGCCGAAACTAACTGACTCTTCAAATCATTAAAAGCTCTTAAGCACTTCTCATCAAATTTGAACATCGTGTCCTTCTCCGATAATTTGCATAAGGGTTTTCGAGAAGTCCTTGATAAATCTCCGATAGAAATCGGCGTGGCCCAAAAAGCTCCTAACACCCTTTACAGATGTTGGAGGTGGGAATTTTTTAGTAACATCTAATTTTGCTTTATCTACCTCGATTCCATGTCTCATTATCCGATGCCCTACAATAATACCTTCTCATGCCATGAAATGACACTTTTCCTAGTTGAGTATGAGGTTTGTTTCTTCGCATCGCCTTAGTACCTTGGCTAGATTGGCTAAGCAACCATCATATTTATCTTCGAATACTAAAAAATCATCCATAAACACTTCCAAATACTTCTCAACCATGTTAGTAAAAACATACATCATACATCTCTGAATTGTAGCAGCTGCATTACATAAACCAAAGGACATATATCTAAATGCAAATGTACCGTATGGGCATGTGAATGTTGTTTTGTATTGGTCCTCCGATGCCACTGTAATCTGATTATACCCCGAGTATCCATCGAGAAAATGGTAATTGTCTTACCCCACGAGTCTATCTAGCATCTGGTCCAAGAACGACAAAGGAAATTGGTCTTTCGTATTCACCTTGTTTAGCTTCTGGTAATCAATACAAATTCTCCATCTCGTAACCGTTCTAGTTGGTATTAACTTGTTATTCTCGTTCTTAACGATCGTAATACCTCCTTTCTTTGGCACACACTGAACCAGACTTACCCACAAACTATCTGAGATGGGGTAAATTATACCCACATCTAACCACTTAATGATTTCTTTCTTTACCATGTCCTTCATGATGGAGTTCAGTCTTCATTGTCCATGAATCGTCCCTTTCTTGCCATCTTCTAAGATGATCTTGTGCATGCATATAGACAGACTAATGCCACGAATATATGCTATGGTCTATCCGATAGCCTTCTTGAATTATTTTAAGGCTAAAATGAGTTTCTCTGCTTGCTCTTCAGTCAATTCTGCTGAAACAATCATAGGAAAAGTAGAAGTGTTACCTAAATATACATATTTTAAATGTAAGCGAAGTACCTTCAGTTCTAATTTAGGTGGCTCCTCAATTGATGCTTTCAGCTGGATGTAATCTCTACTTTCTAACTCCAAAGATTCAAAGCGGGATTGCGGATTAAATCCTCTTTGATTATCTTCTAGCAAAGTTAAGTATTGCTCTCCTTTTTCATCACTTGGAGGGTCAAATGTCAATATTTTCTCCAACGGGTCCTCAACATAGCTGAATTTCTTTTCCATGACTAATGCCTCTAAATTAGACACTGCAGAACAATTATCAAGTGTGTCAGGTAATCGCATAGACTTAAAAACATTAAATGTTACCTGATCGTCTTGAACACACATAGTAAGCTCGCCCTTCTGCACATCAATAAGGGTCCTTCCATTTGCTAGGAAAGGTCTTCCTAAGATGATTGACACCTCTTTATCTGCTTCAAAGTCTAGAATAACAAAGTTAGTAGGGAAAATAAATTGATCTACACGTACCAATACACCAGTGATTTTTCCTTCTAGATGTGCTAAAGATCGATCTGCTAATTGAAGTGTAACCATAGTAACTTTACCTATCCCCAATTTTCTGAATATGGACATGGGCATCAAGTTAATGTTCGCACTCAAATTGCATAGTGCCTTACCACATGTTTCTCCAATGTTGCAAGATATGGTAAAACAACCAAGATCCTTCAATTTTGGGGTTAGTTTATCTTAAAGATATGCACTGCATTCCTTCGTAAGGCTACCGTCTCAAATTCTTCAAGTCTCTATTTCTTGGACAGGATATCTTTAATGAATTTGACGTAATTCAGCATCTATTCAAGTGCTTCTACCAACGAAATATTGATATGAAGTTGCTTGAGTACATCTAGAAATTTCTTGAACTGGACGTCCTGTTTCTACTTTTGGAGTCTTTGAGGGTAGGGTGGTGGAGGATTCTTTACTGGAATTGGTTGATTCGTCTTCTGTGGCAAGTTTAGATCTAATGAAGTTGTTAGTTTATCAGAATTAACTGGCTTAGAAGGTACCTTACCGAATTTTGCAGATTCTAGTTTTGGTGAAACTGGAAATTTCAACACTCAGTTGAACTTCCACTGAGTCTTGAGCATCATCTGGCTCTCCTTCAACTTCAACAGTGTTGGGCTCTAATGTCTTTCCGCTTCTCAATGTCAATGCTTTACAATGCTCCTTCCCTGAATTTCTTGGATTCTCCGTATCACTAGGTAAAGTACCTTGTGCATAGTTTCTAAGTTCAGTTGCAAGTTGACCTACTTGGTTCTCTGAATTCCTTAAAAGGGCATTATTCTTTGCCATATACGTCTTCAATAGGTTCTTGATACTATTGGAAGGTTTAGCTTGAGTTGGTTTCTAAACTTGTTCGCTAAAAACAGGTGGCTGGCTTGGTCTAGGTTGGGCGTAAGTGTTGCTGGTTCTAGCCCCTTGGTTACTCCAGTAAAGGTTAGGGTGGTTTCGCTAAGATGGGTTATAAAAATTAGATTGCAGTCTTTGCCTTCCTCAGTTCTACTTCTGATTACCTATATAATACACGAATTCTGGGTTTGACGGATATTCTTTGAACAAATGCCCTTCCCCACGATAAACACAGGCTATATTTTCAAAATGGTTAGGTGGCGGAGTTGCAAAATTATTAAACCCATTATTGCTAAAATTTTTAAGCATTGAGGAAATCGAAGATAATTGATATGCAAGTGAAGTGAGAGTGTGCACGTCATGTACTCCAACTGTAACGCCCCAAAAATCCCGAAACCCAAAAATCCCAAAATCCTAAACTTTCTTTATTTTTGGTTTTGATGAAAGTTGTGTTTTATATTCCTAGCCAAGTGATAATTATAGTAGGTCTTAATTAAGGTTTGAGTTTGAACCTAGGGGTAAATGAAATTATAGTTTAATTATTAAAAGGACCTTGTTGGCAAGTAGTTGGGCTTTTAAACAAAGATAGGGAAAAATGGCATCAAAAAGCCTTGTGGAAGAGTAGCTAAGTGATGCCACTTAGAGTGTAGGGAGGTGGCGTTAGTTGCTAGGAAGGAGATCCAAGGTTTGAATCCTAGTTTAGTACTTTTGGAAGTTTAATTTTGGGCTTCTAGAAGGATGGAAGTGGCGTTAAGATGGACTCCAAGGGCAGTGGTCAGAAGAGAAATATGAAGAAAGGATCAAGGGGTTATCAGGGAGAAAAATGAGGGGATGAAGAGTGAGGAGCAAGTGGAGTCGAAATGGGAACTTGGGCTTAAGGAATTCGACCATAAGGGTTATAAATAGGTGCCGAATGCAAGGGTATCAGGCTAATGCCGAAATCTTTTTTCATCTTGCTACCGGAAACCCTATTCTCTTCAAGATCCAAAAAGTTGAAAACCCTTACTTCCTTCTTTCTTTTCTTGTGCTGATTCTCTATTCGTCCTTTGCTCAAGTCTTTGATCCATTATTAGTTAGCCGATTTCTTCTTGATTCCCTTGGTGCTAGATAAACCTTGTTTATCATCCCAAGTTTGGAAGCCGAAAAACTGAATCTTCTAAGGGCCGAATACTCTTTGACCAAATCTAGTGTAAGTGTTTTCTGTTCCAGTTTTTTTTTGCTAAGGTATCGATTATTGTTCCCCGCTTTTTCTAATCGGTTTTTGGGTAGGAATAGGTATCGAATTTCAGTTTTTGGGTCCTTACCAATTTGCTCTTCAGGTGAGAGACGTTGGTAAGTACTCTTAATCTTAGTTGGCTGAATGGTCATACTTAAGGTAAAGGGGACTGTGTTGGATACGAGTAACCTATTATTCTAGTTTTAATAGTTAAGATTGATGCAAATCTAGGAGTTGATCGTGGTTAGTGATTAAAGAAGGGGTTGTTATACTTGTCACGCAAGGTAAGGTGAAAGGTGAGATTTCAGTTTTAGTAAAAATATGTATTAAGCATACGATTAATTATAGGATGATATCGTTTGTAGGTTGGTGACTAAGAGAATCGCAGCATGCTTGCTTACCAGGTGTGTACATACACTGTACACACACTATGGATCGGCAAAAGCCGAAATGTCGAAATGCCGAAAAGCTGAAAGTTTGGCTACGGTAGTCTTGCGAGTGCGTGAGCACTCGTAAGGGGGAGACCAATAGGTTGCCAGAGACCCACGAGCGATTTCGTGGACTTGGGTTGTGATTTGGCCATACAAGCCAGAATGGGCTAAATGGGCCGATGGGCTGTTGGGTCGATAATAGGCAAAAACTGAATATTGATGCTATGTGATAGGAATTTGTATGTGAGCATGAATTGAATGTGACTGGGCCTAACGGGCCATATAAATGTGATTTGGGCCTAATGGGCCATATATAGGTGATTTGGGCCTAATGGGCCATATGAATGTGATTGGGCTTAATGGGCCAGATACAGGTATGTGAATTTGTTTGGGCATTGTAATGGGTTTTGGGCCTAGTATATGATAACTATATAAGACTTAATTAATATATTGCGACCGTGGACAAGTCAAAGGGTTAAGGTGTGGCAACGGGTATATGTATGTCTAGGACTGGATCTAGGGAGAGCTTGGTACTTAAGCGGTCGTAATGACCTACCTCCTCTTCTCTGGAATCCTACCTGGTGCATAGTATTTGTTCATCTTAGCTCGCCGGACTTGTTAGTGGGTCAAGGTAAGTGAAAACCATAATTAAGGGAAAATTACCAAAATGCCCCTAAGGGCGAAAATGACCAAAATACCCCTAGGTGTTGAATGTATGTTTTATGGACGTGACATGCATACATATGATGTTCTGATTAGATTGTTTATGGGTGGGAACTATGGAATGGAGGAAGTACATGAGGATCGCATGGTTGCCTGACAATCGTGGATCCACTGACGGCTTTTATAGCCCAATATGTACATGAAGGTAGTTCCGTAACTGGGCTACCATTGGTGTGTAGGTTGGGTGGGTCGATATTTATATCCCCACATGGTGTGATGGGGGACGGAGCTGGTGTGTAGCGGATAGATAATTTGGATGGGATTGCATTGCATGTTTGATGATTTCTCTTTGAATGCTTGTTTTTCTTCTAGAGTTGTACACACTGAGTTTGCGAAAACTCATCCCCTCTTTTATTTTATTTTAAAGTGATGCTCAGTAGAAGGTTCGATGTTTGGAGGGACTCTGGGTGGCCGGCTAGCAAGATAATTCGGACTTGGTTTATTTTTAAGCATTTAAGTTGTTATTTATTTTTAAGTGTGTTTAGATCAAATTGTAATAAGGTTTTCATTATGTTATTATTACGTGAATTATTATTATTATTTTCATTGTAATTACGAGAAGTTGAACATGGATGTTTTAATTATAGTATGTTTTCTACGTTTTTTTTAAATCAAATGTTTTAAACAAGGCTTTCGTAACTAAAAGGTTTTTTTTAGTTAATTAGGGTTTCTTTTATTTTAAGAAGGGTTTTCGATGAAAACACGGTTTTCGCTAAAACTCTTCAATGTGACACATCAGATTCGGCCATAGCGTCTAGGCCGGGTTTGGGGTGTTAACCAATGACTTGTCTTCTTGACGCTGCTCGATTGGTTGGCCATTGATAATTGTTTCCATCAATTCTCTCATTGATTTTATAAGCCTCATTATAAGACTTAGAAAGGAGAGCACCATTAGCAGAAACGTCCACTACCATCATTGTGTGAGCATTGAGACCATTATAGAATGTCTCAAGTTGGATGCAATGAGGGATTCCTTGATGCGGGCACTTCCATAATAATTCTTTTTACCTTTCTTATGCCTCATACGAGGACTCATCATCCATTTGTTGGAAAGTAGTGATCTCGTTCCTTAACTTAGCATTCTTGCTAGGTGGAAAATACTTCATGGTGAATCTTTCTGCAAACTCTTGCAATATGGAAATGGAATTTGATGGCAATGAGTTCAACCAGGCTCGAGCTCTATCCCTTAACGAACATAGGAACAACTTTAATCGTAGTGCATCTTCGGTTAGTCCAACTAGCTTGAGAGAATCGCACACTTCCATAAACAGTCTTAGGTGAAGGTGAGGATATTTGGTAGGCATTTCACTGAATTGGCCCACTGTTTGAAGCATCTGGAACATGACTGGCTTCAGCTCAAATTGTTGTTCCTCGATTTTGTGTCTCCTAATACCTAGATTAAGATCATGAAACACTGGCACGTCATATTGTCTTAGAGCTCTATCCCTATCATCAACAATAAGGATAGGATTTTGAGCAGGGTTTGCTTTGTTTTCTTGATTCTGGTTTTCAAAGTTCATCTCTTCTGTCCTTCTCTGACTTGCTTGTCTTCTTCCTTGTCAAAAAGTTCTTTCAATCTCAAGGTCTACAGGGAGTAAATTGATAATTTGATCAATACTCATAAACACCTGAAACAAACAACGAAAAATTAATTAAGTTAAAATTGAACAGAAAAATAAACCAAAATGCAAAATTAACAAATTCAAAAATAATGACTTTTAAAACAGTCTCCGGCAACGGCGCCAAAAAGTTGGAATGATGGAAATGTGCAAGTGTACACAATTGCATCAAGTAATAAAGTGACAAGTAAATGTTGAGTTGTCGTACCCACAGGGACTACGAAAAGAATTTATTTATGAATGCAATTAAAACACTTTGGTGATGAAAAATATTTTGATTTTGAGGAAGTGTTTAACTAAGTAAAATAGAATAAAATAAAATAAAAATAAAAGTTCCAACGTACGATTTCAAAAGATGATTTTAATCAAGATGACATAATTGTGTTAGATTAATTACATTTCTTAACTTAGAATTACTACTGTCATGTTCATGTTGTTACAAAAAAATTCATGGCAACTTGGTAACTTGCTAACTATTGCTCATACGCACCTATTAAATTAATAATCTCTTGAACATTTTCCAATGCCAATTCAAACAATTAATCAATATTCATACGCACATAAAGGATTAAGTGAGGTAACAATGTCTTCCTACCTTGAAACAGTTTAATCACAAAAACCTTGAAACAGTCTAATACCATTGCTAATTTAACCCTTAGCTACCTTAGAAGATTAAACATGCACCGATTAAGTATTATGTCAATTAATTATAATTTCAACACTATAATTAATTCATTAGTTGCCTACAAATATAATGCAAGAATAACTTAATCATGATTTTACTTAATCAAACAGCCTACCAAGGCCTATAACAATATAAACACAATTTTAATAACTTAAGTGGACGAAATGTAGCTTTCCAAATTCAGCCATAACGATTGGGCCGGGTTTGGGGTGTTACAACTTACTTAGTTACCTTTCCTTCTTAGGCCTACTAATAAAGGAAAAGATTCTCTAAAGACTCACCAGAGGAAAACTATCACCATAAGGCTACTTGTATTTTGTATTATGCATGACATAGTGGTGGTGTCAAATGTCCACGATCGAATAACATATTTTATATTTAAACTTGTGCTTACGAAACTATGATTTCAATGAAGTTTCAGTAAAGTATTTATGGGTTTCAAAATGTATCATCTAATTTATATTCGATTGACAAATAGTTTATAATTCATACTAGCTTAAACAATAGTAAATTTGTATATGCCATGTATGGTTTTCTAGAAAATTATTTTAAGGCAATGACACGCCATTCTTGGATCCTCCTTAGGACCGAGTTTGGGGTGTTACAAGTTTGGTATTAGAGCCAAGGTTTAATTAATTTTCAAAAAAACCAAAGGCAATGTCACACCCATATCATGCATTGTACTCATATGGCTTAGTCTCTAATGTTTTGTACTAAGATAATGCTTTTTTTGTAGTGAGTAAAGAAAATGTCTGATAGATTTAAAGAAGTCGTCGGTCAAGAAATGGAAAGTCATGTCCCTACCCAAACATAGGCTACCACTGCCAATAACAACAACATAGGAAATGCAGGAAATGTATTTAGAATTATGTTCTTTGCAATGATGACTCAATTGTTTGACCAATTCATGGTAGATGAAAAGGAAAAACAACTACAACACCCTTCTCAACCACAACCTGAAAAGGTTGCTCGGCTTAGCCTACCCCACCTATGCTTGCTACAACTCCCCCTAAGGTTGATCCTATCCATGAGATTAGAAAAGAGGCACTAATGAATTCCTTAGTGATAAGAGAGATGACCCCCACTGTAGTTAAGCAGTAGTTGTCTCGATTGTATAGGGTTAGTAAGGAACTAAATTGTAACCATGAAGACAGTCTTCGATGTGATGTGTCATTAGTTGAAGAAGAAGCTTGCCAATGGTGGGAAACCTTGGTTAGTGTTACCCCAGAACCAATGATAGATTGGGATTTCTTCCTAGAAAAGTTTAAAGAGAGATATGTCAATCAGATGATGTAACAGCCCGATTTTAGGCTTAGTTAGAATAGTAGTTTCGGGACCACTAATCCAAGGTGGAGAAATTTAATTTTTTATTATTATTTTGGTGTCATAGTATGATTATTCGAGTGTATGAAAAATTTGGTGAGTTAATTTTAGCGTTTGTGAGTTTAATTGCGAAAAAGAACCAAATCGCATAAAGGGTAAAAGTTTTGTTTTATTAGTTAAAGGTGTAAAATTGTAGGAGAACCATAATTGGAGGGGTTTAAAGAGTAAATAGACCCTTTAGATGTTGATGGACGGCCATAGGGGACAAGAAAATCAAATGGTCAAATGGGTAGGCGACTTAATGTATAATAAAATATTACCCTAGTGACTAGCCATCATCTTTTTCATTTTTCCTTTCCCCTCCATCGAAATTTTTAGCAAAAATGGGGTTTTTGGAAGCTTGAAATTTCAGCAACTTATCACCTTTGAAAGTAAGTGATTTTTATATTCATTGTTGACGATTTTTGTATTTTTAGAACCCTTGTAGCATGAGCTTTCTATTGAGGGGACTATTTTACAAAATGGTTGATAGTCTAGGGATTTGCCATGAAAGAATTTATGATGTTTGCTGAGTTTCTATGGAAGAAAATAAACCTTGGTTGTGTAATAAACAACTTTTGTGAAAGAAGTTTGCATGAAAACACCTAAAAATGGCTATTTTGTAAAGTTGTAAAATAAGTTGTAAATGTGTAAAATAATTGAAGTTGTGAGTTGCTATAGTTATAAAAATTTTTTGGCTAGGCTTGGTAAAGGAGGAAATTCGATAAAAATTAATTTACGAGCCTAAGGAAAAAATCATAATTTTTGTAAAATCTAAGGGCAAAATGATCAATTTGCCAAAAGTATGAATTTTGGAGTGTAATAATTATTATAATGATTAAATTAGTGAAATTTGTCATTTTAGATCAAGAAAGATGCAATCCAGACATAGACTGGGAGAAGACCAAGCTAGTTGAATAACTCGACTTAGTCACCTACTTTTGTATACCGAGGTAAGTTGTATGTAAATAATGTAAATTAAATGTTATCATGTATTATACAATTAGTTTGGCATGAATTGTTGAGTTGTGTTGGAAACGTAACTTATGAGAATTAATGTAATCAAGACTCCCGGTTGAACATTAGGAATAGATTTGGATATTCAAGCCATGACATTGGGTGGTATGTGTGCTAGTGTAAGACATGCTTGGTGTAACATCCCAAAATTGGGCCTAGTCGAAATAGTGGTTTTGGGAACACAAATTCCACATTCAAATATTTGTTTTATGATTATTATGGGGCCTAGGATATGAAAATAAACATGTGTTAAAGTTTCATGAAGAAATTTTAAGTATAAGGTGTCCAATTGGAAATTAGGGAACAAATTGAATAAATTATAAAACTTGGGTTCTAGAAGAAATTAGTGTGAAATTGCTATGGATTATTAATTAAGAGGCCTTAAATAGTAATTTGCCCAATTTCTAGGTTTTTGGACAAAACTGGACATGCATGAAAAATTTTGAAAGGTTATTAAGGAAGGGCATTTTGGTCATTTGGTAACAAATGAATTAAAAAAGGAAAAAGATAGCTAAAATCAGCCATCATCTTCCTTGTGGCTGCCGAAATTCTCTATAGACATAGCTAGGGTTTTGGTTCAACATTTCAAGCTTGATAGTAAGTATTCCCTAGCCCAGTTTTTTATGTTCTTTATGTTTTTGAGATCCTCGTAACATGTTCTCTCTATTTCTACCCATTTTCAAGCTAGCAATCATGTTCAAAAATGTACTCATGCATGAGATGCTTGTGTTTTGATGATTTATGGAGGAATATGAGAGTTTAAAGGATAGTAAACAACTTTTACTAAGTAGTTTTTCATGGAAATGGCTTAGGGGACCATTTCGTAAAAGTTGTGAAAACGGGTAGAAAAATGTGAAATGAAAGAAAATGTGGGCTACTATAAGGAAGAAATATTCGGCTAGGCTTGGATAACTTATAAATTTGATGCATTTCATTATACGAGCCTTAGGACTAAATTATAAAAGGTGTGAAAGGTTAAGGGCAAATTGGTCATTTTTCCTAAGGGTGAGTATTAAACTGAAAATGAACAATGTGACGTATTAATAATTTAATTTTTACTGATATAGACCTAGAGGAACCAATTTCGGAGGTCGACTGTGGAAAACAAAAGTTTTTGGAATAACCAAAATACAAACCCAAAGTAATTACCAAGTAAGTTTGTGTAACTCAAAGTAAACTTTTATTATACACAAAATGTATATATTTGAATGTATGACAATTTAGACATTCATTGCATGATAATCCATGAAATGTGGTAGTATAGTTTAAAAGAGAATTGAAGTTTCCCGATTGAAATAAAAGGATATCTGATGGATTTCTCGAAATGAATTGACGGTAAAAAGGATCTAGCCCGGACGGGTGTTCCTTTAGTGACCGAGCCTCCTGAAGAATAAGTGTGTTGAAATGGATTTAGCCTGGAAGGGTAATCCGATTAGGGTCCGATTAGGGTAATTCAGATCTGAGCTTATTAGAGTACATGTCATTGTAAGGGATTTAGCCTGGATTGGTAATCCCGACATTACTCTATGAGTTTACATTTCGGGGGATTTAACCTAGACTAGTAATCCCTTCGTAAGAGTGAGGTTCACAGGAGTGCATATTTAAAATGATCACTGACACGATTTGACGGTAAATGAGATATCCATTGAGACTCCGAGAAGTTCAATGGGATTAAAATGAGGAACGAAAATAGAATTGCTTGAAATCATGAGCTCATCTAAGATTAATGTTTAATTGTATTGACATGAAACTAACATGATGATTGAGTGTATGTGATAGGGAAATTATACTATGCATGTTGGCATGAATATCTAATATGGTTGTATACTAAACAGCCGGTAAGTTTACCTTCCTGTTATCCGGACTTACTATGCATGTAAATGCTTACCTCCCTTTCATTTCCCTTATCTTATAGAGCTCGAGGACTTGTGAAGATTGGAAGACGGTTGGAGCATTGTCAACACTATCAACTTGTCTTGCTTGGGTATATAGAAACTTTTATTTTGTTATAATGGCATGTATAGGATTCTTGGTCATTTTGTTATATGTGTAATTTGGCTAGCCAATGTAAAGGCTTGAATGATCTACTTATTCATTTTGTATATGGCCATGGGATATGGCTCATTTTTAGGTAGGTTGTAAACCTACTAATTGTGCATGGCTATGCTTAAATGTGGTATGTCATGAATGGTCATGTGAAATGTGGCCAAATCACTTGGAGATGGTTAGGTCATAATTGGCAATGAGTTATAAAATTAGCCAAGTATAAAATGTGATTATTGAAGTGGTAATCCTTAATACAAAAAGGATAACCTAGCATGTGCTAAACCAATGAGATGGGGTTAACATGCAATAGACTATGCCAAGGTGGGTTATGGACATACTTAGGCCATGTTAAATACCATTTAAGTTTATAAATGTGTATTGATGTGGAGGTGACCATTGGCTTGGAAAATAGCCTCCAGAAAGGTACACACGGATAGACACATGGGCATGTGTCTAGGCCATGTGTAACACATGGCCTGCCCCTTTGGCGTGTTGCTCGGCCGTATATCCCCTGCACCTTGAATTTTTAGGTCAGTATGCATGGTAGTAAACATACAAGCAGAGACACGGCCGTGTGGTTCAATCGAGTGGAGGACACGGCCTTGCACACGAGCGTGTGCCTTGGCCGTGTGCCTCTAGATGGATGATGGCATCATAAATAGAATGTCAGAGACACGGCCGTGCGGTCTCAACCAAGTGGAGGACACGGCCTTGCACACGAGCGTGTGCCTTGGCCATGTACCTCTAGATGGATGATGACGTCATAAATAGAATGTCTAGGTTTTTGGACACGGGCGATGACGCGAGCGTGTCTAGGCCGTGTGAGCGACACGGGCCTGGCACACGAGCGTGTGCCTTGGCCGTGTGCCTCTAGATGGATGATGACATCATAAATAGAATGTCTAGGTTTTTGGACACGGCCATGTGAAAACCCCTGTAGGTTCGAAATGAAAAATAAATTCTAATAATTCAACACAGGTAAGGACACGAGCATGTCCCAATTCACACTGGCGTGTGCATTGCCTCCACACGGGTGTGTGAGGCTTAAACTTGGAAATTGCCTAAAGTTTTCTAGAGTTCTCGATTTAGTCCCGGATCGCTTTTAATGCATGTTGTGGACCTCGTAGGACCATAATTGGGAAAATATGATTCTGTTTGATCGATTTTAAATTGAACTAAAATTTTATAGCCCATATTTTCCAGAAATACCATGTTTGTGTACGGTAATTCCCCGTACCTTGTCCCGGTCTCGAGTATGTGTATGGGTTGTTACATCTGGGACATGCATCGGCCACATTATAAGAGCTAGTGTAAGACATGTCTCAGACATGCATTGGCATTAAGACGAGAGCTAGTGTAAGACATGTTTGGGACATGCATCGGCCTTGAGATATACAAGCCGGTGTAAGACCTATCTGGGACATGGCGTTAGCTTGTTGTGTGTCATTGTAAGACCTGTCTGGGACATGGCTTCGACACTGATAGATGAGAGCCAGTGTAAGACCTATCTAGGACACTGCATCGGTCTCGATATATGAAAGTCAGTGTAAGACCTATCTGGGACATGTCATCGACTTTGATGTGCTAGCCAGTGTAAGACCATGTCTGGGACATGGCGTCGGCATCTTATCCCTTGTTAGTGATATTGAATATCTCGTAGTATTCCAAATGGTTCAATGAGATATTTATGGTTTGTATCGAAATGAGAGAACTTATGACCATGTGGTGAGTGGTACAGGTACCTAAACAAGAATTACAAAATACAGCTTCATTTACATTGTAAGTTTAGTAAGGAAGGAAAGCGAGTAAGTTATGCTTATGACTGTTTGTGTATGTTACATGAAGTATGAAATGTGAATTCAATCAAAGTTGCATGCTCGGTGAGAGATGGATATGAACAATTAATATTTATGAATCTTCACTTTCGAGTGCAAAATTGAATTATATTGGGAGTATGATCCCTTATGGTAACTTGTAGTTATTTCATTATTTATATGCATATTACTTACTAAGATTTTTGCTTACCTTTTTCCTTTCCATTTCCTTGTAGTGCCGCCAAATTAGCCCATGGATCAGATACTGTCAGAGGCCTCGTTCACAGTATCATTTGAAGCTTGGTATAGTTAGTTCTTTTATTTTGAATATGACATGTATAGGACTTTATCTTTTGAGTTTTGTGTCTTTGTTATTTTTTCGAATGTGTTGGCTTGGGATGAAACCTTTCATTTTGCATAAGGCCACAGATTATGGCTAATATTTATATATGATATGCAATTGATGATGCTTCATGGATGGGCAAATTGCATGAATGAATAAATGCATGCATGGATTGTTATCGTGTAATGAATGTTGTTTTTAATTATCATGTTGTGGTTGAACATGGAATTGGTAATATTGATGTGGTATAAGTTAGTGCAAGTAAGAGTGGAAAAAAGGCTTGGTAGATAGCCCTATTTTTATCCACACGGGTAGATGTACGGGCGTGTGTCTAAGCATGTGCAACACACGATCAACCTCATGAGCCTGTTGTCTGGCCGTATGTCCCCTGTACCTTGAATTTGCAAGTCAGTATGCATAGTAGTAAACACATGGGCAAAGGCACAATCATGTGTCTCGAGCATGGCCTTTGGCCACGGGCGTGTGCCTCCGCCGTGTGCCCCTAATTTGTTGCTGACTTCAAAAATAGAATGTCAAGGTTTTTACACATGGGCTGCGACACAGGTGTGTTATGGTCGTGTGAGGGACACGGGCATGTGCCCGGTTATGTGAAAACCCCTGTAGGTTCAAATTTGGAATTAAATTCACACGGGTTAGGGACACGAGCGTGTCCCCTTGTGCTTAGGTCGTCTGAACCACACGGGCCTTCAGCACGAATAGGTTAAAATGGCCACACGGGCATGTGCCCCTGTTTCAAGTGACATTTTTCAAAGTTTTCAAAGGTGTCCGGATGAATCCCAAATCGTTTCCAAAGTGTGATTTGGACCTTATAGGCCCATATTAAGAATTTCTAAATTAAGAGTGAAAATTGTTAAATTTGATCTAGTTTTTATGACTCGGAAATGATTGTATGCATGTGTTTAAGTCAAGTAATACATCTTGCCCGGTCCTAGCCTCGGACTTGGGTAAGGGGTGTTACAGATGATCATAGAGAAGATGAAGAAAAACTTCTTGTATCTGAAATAGGGAAGAATGTTTGTTATAGAGTATGAGCGTGAATTCATTCGAGTTAGTTGCTACGCCAAAACTATGTTTCAGAAAAAAAGAGATACGTGATAAGTTTGAATGGAGATTTAGAGATGAAATCCGAGCTTTGGTGGTAGCTTTGGAATTTAAGAATCTAGTAAAAATGTCAACTAAGGCCCACAAGAAGGAATCAATTATCAAGGATAAAATAAAAAACTTTAAGAGAGAAAGAATGAAAAGAGGCAGATCAAGTCCTCCACATCCATCCAGTTTTAAAAAACTGAAAGACCACACCTTTTTAGCTTCAAGGAAAGTTTCACAGTTCATCATCTACAAATGTGAGGGATTCAACAAGTCAGCTGTGTCTATGATGAGTTTTGGTAGTTCCAGAATGATAAAAAGTGAATTTGACTACTGTGGTAGAAGTCACGATAGTGAATGTAGGAAGAGATTGAGAGAATGCTTTGGTTGGAGATCCAGAGATTACTTGGTTAAAGATTGTCCATCAAAGTCTGAATTTAGCACTGAGCAATCAGTTAGAAGTCCACGAAAGTTCCAAAACAAGAGTAGATCCAAGCTAGCTGCTAAGTCTAGCTCAGTACAAGGATCATAAAGGAAGAACTTTAGTAAGGCGAGTTTTGGCACATCAGCTTGAGCCTTCGTGATAAAGGCTAAGGAAGATGTAGATCTACCAGAGGTTATAACTCGTCATTTTTATTTTCTTGGCTGCAAAATTTATGCTTTGATTGGTCCTAGTTTTACTCGTTCTTACATTTGTACTAAGTTTATAAAGGGTTTTATTCTTGAGATAGAGTGCTCTAAAGTGAATGTACTGGTAACGAACCCTTCAGATCAAAGTATAATAGTCAATAAGTTGATAAAAAATTGTCCATTGGCTGTTGGCAAACATGTATTTTCAGGGTACTTGTTATTGTTGAGTTTTCATGAGTTTTATGCTATTTTGGGACTGGATTGGTTGAATAGGCATAATGCTATCATTAACTGTCGAACTAGAAGTGTAGGCCTAATAAATACTGAAGGTAAATAGATAATGATGTTTGGTATACAGTCATGATTGACGAATAGAATTATTTCTGCAATGTCTTCCGGAAAGATGATTGTTCAGGACGTAGATAAGCTTATCTGGTGTAGATCATGGATACGCTTGAGTCCAGGAGTAAGATCAGTCAAGTGACTGTGGTGAGGGAGTTTTTGGATGTGTTTCCTGAGGAGCTTCTCGAGATGCCTCTTGAGAGGGAGATAGAATTTTTGATTATGTTGGAACCTGGGATAACCCCTATATTGTGTACGCCTTAGAGTAGAATTTTTGATTATGTTGGAACCTGGGATAACCCCTATATTGTGTACGCCTTAGAGAATGGCACTATTAGAGCTTAAAGAATTAAATGAACAGTTGTAGGATCTATTAAGTAAGGGTTATATTAGGCCTAGTGTGTCACCATTAGGTGTACCAATTTTATTTGTTAAGAAGGATGGATTGATGCGCCTATGTATAGACTACCGTCAACTGAATAAGGTAACAAAATAAGTACCCTTTGCCAAGGATTGAAGACCTATTTGATTAGTTTAGTGGGGCTTCCATTTTCTTCAAGATTGATTTAAGATTAGATTACCAGATAAATATTAAAAGTGATGATGTGCCCAAGATAACCTTTTGATCAATGTATAACCATTATGAGTTTTGGGTAATGCCATTTGAATAATGGGCCAGTAATATTCATGGACTTAATTAATTGGGTATTTCAACCATATTTAGATTACTTTTTTATGGTTTTTATCGATGATATATTAGTGTTAGTTGTATGCAAAGTTCAGTAAATGTGAGTTTTGGCTGAAAGAAGTGCATTTTCTGGGACATATTATCTTGGAGAAAAGTATTATGTTGGATCTTGTTAAGTTTAAAGCAATACTAGAATGGAACTCGCCCAAGAATGTTACTGAAGTCTGCAACTTTTTGAGATTAGCTGGGTATTACAGAAAGTTTGTGAAGGGTTTCTTGATGATAGCATCACCTCTCACTCAGCTATTGTAAAAGAAGGAAAAATTTGTATGGAGTGATGATTGTCAATAGAGCTTTGAGAAACTAAAGGCAGTTATAACTTAAGCTCCATTATTAGCACAACTAGAGTCTGCAGTAGAATACACAGTTTATGTAGATGTGTTTCTGAATTAGTTAGGATGCCTACTTATGCGAAAAGGTAAGGTAATAACTTATGTATCATTCCAATTGAAGCCCCATGATAAGAACTATCCTACGTATGATTTGGAATTAACAACAATGGTCTTAGCATTGAAATTATAGAGCCATTATCTGTATGGTGAGAAATGCCATATATTTTCCGATCATAAGAGTCTAAAATATTTGATGACCTAAGGGACCTTGAATCAACGCCAAAGCAGATGGTTAGAGCTATTAAAGGACTATAACTTGACCATTGAGTATCATCCAGGAAATACAAATGTAGTGGCAGATGCTCTGAGTAGGAAAACTGTGGCAACCTTTTTGTCTCTTCGAGCTAAGGTAACCATGTCTGATAATGGAGCCTTGGTAGCAGAATTATCATGAAACGAACCCATCTTTCATAGATATTAAAGGAACAAATGAAAGATAGTCAGTCTGATTAATTCAAGCAAAGAATGTAGTTTGGCAAAGTAGTAAACTTCAGTATAGGAAAAGATGGCGAGTTAAGGTTTAAGAATAGAATGTTTGTACCAGTGGAAAATTGGTTGATTAAGAGTTGCTTAAGGAAGCTCATCAAGGACCTTCTGCACCTTGGAAGCATCAAAATGTACATCGATTTGAAGGGCTCTTATTAGTGGCCTGGCATGAAAAGGGAAATTTTTGGGTATGTCTCAACTTGTTTAATGTGTCAGAAGGTTAAGGATGAACATCAAGTTCCTTCAAACAAACCGCATCCTTTGGAAATTCTACAATGAAAGTGGGATAGATTCATTATAGATTTTGTAGTGGAGTTACCCTCAGTCCAACCAAGAAGAATTCTATTTGGGTTGTTGTAGATCGGCTTACCAAGTTAGCTCATTTTCTGCCAGCAAATACTACCTATTCTCTGGAGAAGTTAGCTGAACTTTGTCATGCTAAAATTGTACGCCTGAATGGAATACCATTTTCCATAGTGTTTGAAAAATATCCAAGTTTTACTTCAAGGTTCTAGAATCAAGTATAGAAATTGTTGGGATCTAAGCTGCAATTTAGCTCTACATTTCATCCTCAAACAGATGCCAATTAGAAAGAGTTATTTAGGTTTTGGAAGATATGTTAAGGAGTTGTGTAATTGGCTTTGGGATAAATTGGCAAAAGTATGTTCCTTTGGTCGAGTTCCCCTATAATAATAGTTACCATGCTAGTTTTAAGGTGTCACCATTCAAAGCATTGTATGGTAGAAGGTATAAAACACCTAGTTGTTGGATGGAACTTAATGAGAAAAAGATGGTGGGGTCAGATTTGCTATCTGAAACTGAAGGGAAAGTTGCCATCATCCACAGTTATTTAAAAGTTGCACAAGATCGACAACAAACTTATGCAGATTTTTTAAGGAAGGAAATCTAATTTGAGGTTGGAGAGAAAGTGTTTTTAAAGGTCTCCCATTGGAAAATGATCATTAGGTTTGGTTAGAAAGGAAAATTGAGTCCAAGGTTTTTAGGGCTATATGAAGTTATAATGAGAGAAAACCAATGGTGTACATGCTGGATTTGCCTCCCGAGTTATCAAATATCCACATTGCGCTTCATTTATTAATGTTAAAAAGGTATAGATCCAACCCTGATCATGTTGTGCAAATTGGAAAACTAGTGGTTTAACTAAATTTGTCCTATGAAGAAGAACCTATTTGTATTTTATCCAGAGAAGTTAAAGAGTTGAGAAATAAAAGAATTCCCTTGGTTAAAGTGTTATGGAGGAATCATAGTACTAAAGAAGCTACTTGGGAAAGAGAAAGCCTAATGAGAGATGAATATCCTTGATTACTTTTACGCATGAGTTCTAAGGATGAAATTTCCTAAATGGGGTAAAGTTGTAACATCCCACCTACCATAGTCCTAGTGTTTGAATATTGTTTATCGAAGTATGGTGTTTAGAGCAAGTTTTGAGTGGGAAAGGTATTAATTGTGACTAAGTATGTAAGTTTGTGAGTACGCCCTTGGACGAAGCCTGTGATGGGAGAGCTTAGTGGTTTGGCAGACTCTTCTAAAGAGTATATGCCACCTCAGCTGTTAGACAAATATGTTATATCCTTAATTTGATAGAACCATTTATTATATAATTATTTTATTATTCCGGTTGAAAGTTTAGTTAGACAAATGAAAATTGGTTAGAATAGAACTATGTTACCGTAGCTGATAAGACTCGCATTTATGATGAGAGAGAAAGTTCTTAGTCACAAGAATTGTGGAGGTTAGAGGGATAATCAGATTTTTGTGTCTATCTATATAAAGTTGGTATTAGATTCTTGAGCAAGCTTTTACATCTTCTCTTGTATTCATATTTTCCTCTAAAACTTTCTCTGCACTTTTCTCTTGAAAAGCCTAAGACAAAAAACCTGCTTGATTATTTGGGTTCGTTGTACTCAGCCAACTCTTTTATTATTTTAGCACCTAGTAAATGTCAATGAACCTTAGGTTATTTTCATGGTTATTTACTTGACTTTAGGGCTACATGCTTAAGTGTCAGATTTTGGGTGTAAGAAATGAAACTTCCTAAATTTTTGTTTTGTGATAATGTTACTTGCAAATTTGTTTAGTTTTCTAGTATGTAGTCTGATAAGTTCAATAGTTTATATTATAGCTGAAGGCACTCCTGAAAGTTCTCATGATAAGGGCAAGAGTCTTGCTACTTGCTGCATTGTCTAGTGAACTCCTTCTTACTCCATATGTGTGTAATGCCTTTGTTTATGTTTGGTTTAAGGTAAATATACATATTCTATGAAGACAAAATGTTTGTACAAGAGAGATGAATTTTTGTCCGTGTTAAGATGTAAGAACCTTCTTTCATGTTTAAGCTACTGCTCCTTACTTTTGAAATAAATAACTTGATCTGATATATGAAAATGAATTCATGGTGTTGCTTTCAATGAAATGAGCATTGAACTGGCAAATCACAATACATGAAGATGGTCGTGTAGCCTCTAGTAGGACAACTGTTATTGCAAACCAGATTGGCAAATCATGACAATGGAAGATGAATGAAAAATTGATATGGCTCTATATATGGACTAAGGTTTATGGCTAACATGAAGAAGGTAGTCTATTTGGTTGCATGGGCCTAATGTACACGCCAAAGGAATTGTGTCTAACGTATAACCTATCTGTGTTTGATATTTTCCAACTAGTGAATTATTTGAATTTGTTGAGTTGGAAAGGCTTACTTGAATTATATGTAACTATTGCAATGTTTTCTTCTGGAACTCACTAAGTTTTTTGAACTTACTTAGTTACTTTCCTTCCTAGGCCTACTGACGAAGCAAAGGAATCTCTAAAGACTACACTAGAGGACAACCATTACCGTGAGACTCTTTGTATTTTGTATTATGCGTGACATGTGGTGGTGTCAAATGTTCAGAGTTGAAGAACATATTTTGTTTTTAAACTTGTGCTTACAAAACCATGATTTCAATAAAGTTTCAGTAAAGTATATATAGTTTTCAAAGTGTATCATCATATTCTGAGCATTATCTTTTTGAGCTAACTCTGGGCAATCTTTAATAAAATAATCTCGTGAACCACAATTGTAACAAGCTCTATTATTATTTTCACCCAAGAATCTCAAAAATGCCGTCTTCCACACTGTTGGCACTCGAGTTTAACATCTTTTACATTACCAACACTCAATACCAATGTGGCTTGAGTTTTAGGGTTGGTGTATTACTTTCCACGATCTCTATCTTGATATCCCACTGAAGCTGTCGATTGATTAAAATAGTCTCTAGATTTCTTTGACGAGGAATGATAGGATTTACTCATCGAACTCTTCCTCAAATCTCTTGCCTCTGGATCAGCCTTTCTCTTTTCTTTGCTGAGATCCTCGACTTTACAAACCCTCTCAACCAGTACTACATATTCCTTTTGTAACAGCCCAAAATTGACCCTAGTCGGGAAGTGGTTTCGGGACCGCTAAACCGAGTCACCGAAAGGTTTAAATGTGATGTTTATTGTCTAGAATATGTAATCAGGAATGTGTGAAAATTTCAAGCTTCGATTTAGTCGATTGCATGTGAATTTAGTCAATAGGACTTATATGAGAAAATTTTAAAATGTGATAGGTCAATGCATGAGGACCTATTAGTGCATGTGGAAGAAAAAGGGGACTTGCATGTCAAATTCCCCCTCCCTAATATGTAGTGGCCGGCCATGCTATGGGTGGAAACATGTTGGGAACATGTTGGCCTAGTGAGGTATGTAGGATAAAATATAATAAGAAGTATGGGGAATAAAGAAATGGAAAAAGGAAAGGATGTGTGTAATTGTTTCTTCCCCTCCCCATTGCCGTGAAAGTAAGAAAGAAAGCAAATGAAAAAAAAAAGGCTTCATCCTTGTCTTCTTGGCCGAATTGAAGGAAGGAATAGGGGCAAAGAACTTTCGGCCATTTGAATGCTTAATAAGGTTAGTATATTGTGTTAAAGTTGTGAAATTTTAGCTTGTTTTAGGTTAATTATCATGGTTCTTACTTAGACCATGCAAAATTTTTAACTTTGATGGATGGATGGAGCATTCGGCTATGGCTATTAAAGAAGGAAATTTGATTACTTCCTTAAAGTTTTGATGAAGAATGTGTTGAGGAAAGAAATTGATCTTGCTAAAAATATAAATTCTAAATGCTCATATATGTAATACCCAAATAAAAATGCTTGATGTCTTGAACAAATATTGTTTCGATGGGTGGAATGAGTAATGTCATGTATAGGTTTCGGCTATGGATTTTCATGTTTAATATTTTTATGTTGGTGTTCAAATTGAAAATGGATGTTAGTTGTGCTATAACACTTGCTTAATGATGAAAGGATCATGAGCTTAGGGCTTGAGAGGCATTCGGCTTTGGAGTAAAAATAATAGAAATGGTGTTTAGTCAATGCAAGTGTCCATACTTGTAGAATGTATTGAGTGTTGCAATCGGCCTTAACATAGACATGTGTGTGTTCGGCCACATAAATGAGCACCTAAGTTGATGTGTATGTTCGGCCAAAGGTAAGCATGTTGATGGCTTTATCTTGACTTAGAAGGTTCAGCTAAAGGGAAAATTAGCCAATATGTCGAATTCGATTCGTGAATTCGTACATATGTGACTCTAATGTCTAATGTGTATATGGACTAAGTACCT
Organism: Gossypium hirsutum; assembly: GCF_007990345.1. NCBI lineage: Eukaryota > Viridiplantae > Streptophyta > Magnoliopsida > Malvales > Malvaceae > Gossypium > Gossypium hirsutum. Next base: position 55,163,142 of record NC_053433.1, on the reverse strand, counting down.
TGAGGTTCTCTTTTGATGTTCGAGTGAATTGTATTGAATCATTTGATGTGATTAAAAATGCATATGACCATTGTGTATTTGAGCTAAAAGGTGGCCATATGACCCATCAAACTCCTTGTCATATTCGGCCATAAGCTAGCAAAATGAGACTTTAATGAGTCAAATTTGTTTGATTTAGCTCAAGGAGTTAAAGGTGGTGAATCGAGCAAAGGCAAAGAAAAGGTCATCGAGTAGCCGAGTTGGAACCGTCTTACCCAACACAAGGTAAGTCATTAAGCATGTAGTTGGTATTATTTCAAATGGTCATAATGTTTATGTATTGATGCTGAATGGAATGAATAAATATACATATATATATATATGCATGTACGTATGTGATGATGAAATTGTTGAATGAAAAGAAAAGAGGTAAGATGTACTGAGTTGTTGATCTCGGCACTAAACGTGCGGATATAACCATTTATGACCATGAGATTGGCGCTAAGTGCACGGGAATTAAATTGTACAGCACTAAGTGTGCGATTTGACTATGTTGCACTAAGTGTCCGAAATGAATATGATGCACTAAGTGTGCGAATTGACCATGCGGCACTAAGTGTGCGAGTTTGACTATGTAGCACTAAGTGTGCGATTTGATTACGTAGCACTAAGTGTGCGAGTTGATTATATAGCACTGAGTGTGCGGACTCAATATACATTCGTGAATCATTATGGACACTACGTGTGCGACACTATTGAGTCGATCGCGGACAGCGGATCGGGTAAGTGTCTTGAGTACATGGCTAATAGGTGCTATGCTTATACTTGGTGTTGAGCTCGGTAAGTTTGAACCTATGTGACAAATATACTTGAAGTCACGTACATAAAATTTATCGTAGGATGGGTGAAAGGCCGTTTAGTCGTTTGATTGTAACGAAAATAAATTGATTTATGAAAATGCTTCAATGTCCTATTGATGAGTATATGGAACGTGAATGCATGAATTGATATGAAATTGAATCGATAGGTTGGAGGAACTATGGTATGGTTCGGAATGGATGGAGTAATTAGCCTCGTTCCATTTTGTTTTCTCTTGTGATAATGTTATTGATGGATGGTAGTGCATAGCTTATGACTTACTGAGTTATAAACTCACTCGGTGTTTCCTTGTCACCCATTATAGGTTGCTTGGACTCATCTATTTTTGCGGGGTCAGGCCGTCATCGAAGTCATCACACCGGATAGCAAGTTTTGGTACTTTCTTCTTAGTTGGCTTAGAAGAACATTTTGGCATGTATAAGCTATTACGTTGTGTTTGAACTTTGGCATGTAAACTTTAAGCCATGCGAAGATGGCACGAATGTTCGATTGAGTTGGATCAAGGGTAGGCATGAAATGGACCTAGTTACTTTCGTAACAGATGCTGGCAGCAGCAGTGTCATGAGATTGAAAAATCACTAAAAATAGTAGGAGTGGAATTAATTGATGAATAAATTATGTAATCGAAGCTCGATGAGTCTGTTTTCATGAGAAAGTAACGAAAAGATCATATGGGCAGTATATTAAGAGATAATCAGATTTTTGTGGGACAGGGCCAGAACGGTTTCTGGATTCCCTGCTCCGACTTTGGAAATTCAATATAAATTAACCAGAGATAATTAGGGGTCGTACCATATATGTACAGATTCCTCTCTGAGTCTAGTTTCCATAGAAACAAACGGCATCAGTATTGAAGCTCTGTGCAGAGAGATACCCAAGTCGTAATGGGAAAAGGTCAGTGTAGTCGATCCCTGTAACATGGGAGACTTTGACTAATAAATTGTACTAATTGGCCCGACCAAAAATTCTAGAAAAAAATACAGAGGTGGGGACATGAGTCTAGTTTCAGGGAAAAATCACAAAACTGATTTTCGAGTTGTGGAACTCAAGATATGATTTTTGAAGCGACTAGTACTCAGACTGGGCAGTGTCTGGAAAAATTTTTCAAAGTTTGTTAACATCTCGTGTCCGACTCCGGTGTCGGTCTCGGGTTCGGGGTGTTACACCTTCAGTTCAAGTATCCCAACTAACAGCTTTATATCTTTATTTAACCCATTAACAAATCGTTTGCACATAATCTCCTCAGTAGACACATATTCCTGGGCATACTTTTTTAATTGTACGAATTCTCTTTTGTACTCAGTGACACTTATTCGGCCCTGCTTCAATTCTAGAAACTCTTTATGTTTCTAATCGAGAAATCTTTGACTTATGTACTATTTTTGGAGCTCGGTCTGAATGAATTCCCAGGTAACTCGTTCTCTAGGAACCACCGATGTCAACGTTTTCCACCAATGATATGTATTATCTCTAAGCAAAGACACTGGACATTTGATACATTCTTCTGGAGTACAGGACAATTCCTCGAATACTCTGATTGTATTCTCAAGCCAAAACTCGGCTCTCACAACATCATCATCAACTGTAGCCCGAAACTCTTTAGCCCTGTGTTTACGAATCTTATCAACAAGTGGCTTACTCAATCGAATCGGATCTATCACTTATGGCACAACTGGGATTTGTTGAGGAACAGGTGGGGGTGGAGGTTTTTGAGCAGTCGAATTCATTCAAACGAACTCCGTGAACCACTCACTCATCTTTGGAAGATGGCTTGCTTAGCCTTTCCCCCTTGGCTACTTGAAATAGGCCTAGAATTGGTAGGCGCTGTCCCTTGATCAGGAGCGGGCGTATTACTCCCTACATCATTAGCTATGGCTCTTTCAGGATCCATTTGCTTTATAAAAACACATTTTAATTGTCAAGAATCATCACATTATCACAATTTATATATATGGCATGTATAGCTAGACTCTCACACGCTACATTAGTCCTAAAATCGACTAAACCGTAGCTCTGATACCAATTAATGTAACACCCCTAACCTATATCTGTCGTTCGAATAGGGTTACGAGACGTTACCGATCAACCACAACATAAATTATACATTTGTGCAATCATAATTAAAATTCATTCATCTCATTCATAATGTCCCTTATAAGGCTCTACAACTTCTTAAAGCATGCTTAGAAGTAGTTTGAGACTAAACCGATAATATTCACAAACTTAGTGAAACTTAGAAAAATTTCAAACTTTTAAAGGTCACACGCCCGTACGAACAAGCCGTGTGCCTCATACGGCTACTAGACACGCCCATGTCATGGGCTGTGTGAAAACAGGGCATACATACTGACTTGGATCACACGGCCGGCCACACGTCCATGTGCTAGCCCATGTGCCACACACGGCCAGTAGACATGCCTATGTGTCTAGGCCGTGCCAAGACTGTAGGGTATACTAACTTAATTCGAAAGGGTTCCCCGGGGACACAGCCGTGCTGCATGACCATGTGTCCACACGATTGAGACACACATCCGTGCCTCTGCTCGTGTGGACAATAATAGGCTATTTGTAAAGCCAATTTGCCACCCTTTTCTCATGCTCACCCAGCCATCAAAATGGTATCATTTCAACACATAATAAGCAACCCAAAATCATCATTCATTTCATCATTTATACAATATGCAATTCAATCAAATTCAATACTCGATCAATACCAAATAACTATCCAAAACTTATATCATAAACATCTATTCAAAATTACATAACTTCTCAATTTTTTTTACTTCAATTATACCTTAAAGATCATTTACCAAACACAAAACATAACCATTTATCAATTATGAAACTTTGCCCACATTTATACCAAAACATACCAAAATAAGCCATCATTCATGACTATACATACCATTTCAAACATAAACATTTATAAGCCAAATTTCATGGCCATATTCACAACCAAAGTACCTTAACTAGCCTATACATGCCATATACCATATACGTATCTCAAAAGTACCAACTTAGATGTTTGATAGAGTGATGATGTTCTCGATGATCCCTGAGTCCAAGTTAACTTTGATCCTCTATAAAACATAGACAAATAATACACAGTAAGCTTCATAGTGTAGTAAGTTCGTATTAAATATACTTAACAGTTCATAATATTCAAATCATCAATTCGAACTAATTAATATCTGTATCATAGTGACCAACAAACTTTCTTCATACTTACTCAAGTGTTTATGAACAAGTTCATAACTTCTTCTATTTGGATTTCATGCTTTATATGTACATAATTGTACAAACTCATATCGAACTCATACTTTTACGTGATACTGTCGAATACTTGATATCTCGCACACAAAGTGCCAAAGCATAGCCGAAGCTATTGTAATCTTGCACACTAAGTGGCTTTCATAGCCGAAGCTATCACAGTCTCACACACTAAGTGCCTTTCATAGACGAAGCTATCACAGTCTCACACACTAAGTGCTATATATATATCCGAAGCTATTCTGATTTGCACACTAAGTGCTTTATATAGCTGAAGCTATCTCGATATGCACACTAAGTGACAAACATAGTCGATTTGTCGTCGTATACAATCGTAGTCTCATCTATACAATTTATATGACATTAAATCATTCAAAACATAATTGTAACAATGTTTATCATGTATGAACTTACATCAAACGTAAAAATGACGAAACTAGTCGATTAGTCGAGTACTTTGTTATTGCCTTGATCTAAGTCCAGGTTCCTATTTTCTTGATCTATATTAAAACAAATTCAACTCATTTAATCACCTATTCATTCAAATTCATCCAAAAATACTATTTTGGCATTTTTATACTTTAGTCCTAAACTTTCACATTTCTTACAATTTAGTCCCTATTTCACAAATACACAACTCTTGAAATTTCTTCAAACCCAAGCCTAGCTGAATTTCATATAAGTCCCTAGCAGCCCTTATTTTTCTTTTATTTCACATTTCAACCCTTCAATTTACAATTTGTACAATTTTTACAATTTAATCCTTATTTGATATTTTTGTCAAAAATCGCTTTACAAATCATGTATATCAAACACCAAGCTTGCATAATTCATCATCAAACATCCTAAAACTCATGGATTCATCAATGCAATTTTTCAATATCACTAACAAACTCAAAAATTAAGGTACGGGCTAGATAGTACTCAAAGCAACGATCACAAAAATGTAGAAATCATCAAAAAATCGAACTAAAATGGACTTACAATTGAATTATGCAATGACCGAATATCCCAAGATGTAAAAATGGTTTTCTCCTTTGCTATACACGGTTGAAGATGATGATATTAATTAATAGTTTCAATTTGTTTTATTTAGTTAGCCATGAATATACAAATTACTATAATAACCTTTAATTAAACATTATAAATTACTAAATGCATGACTATATTTGTCCGTCCCATTAACCAAAGGTCAAATAACCACATAAGGACTTACACATTTAAATTTCATAGCAATTAAAGAACTTTAACATTTGCATTTTACGTGATTTAGTCTTTTTTCTCAAATTGAGCTATTAAATGATACAATAGCTCACGAAATTTTGACACATATCTAATTTCATGCCCTAAACATCAAAAATAATATTTAAATAATTTTATGACCTCGGATTTATGGTTTCGAAACCACTATTTTGATTTAGCTAAAACTGAGCTGTTAGAAATCTTTGTGATTTTGGATGTTAAATGATGAATTTGAGATATTAGTTGTTATATATAAGTATTTTGTTAGGTAATTTTGATGAATTTAATGATTAAGGATTAAATTGATGAAAAAGTAAAAATACAAGGACTTGGTGTGAAATTGTTACAAATGTGGGCTGTAATGGATGCTGTCAACATTCGGCTGGTATGAATTTTCAATAAAATTGGTTTATTGGCATGATTAGGTTATAAGGACTAAATTGAATAAAAATGAAAAGTTGAGGGTAATTTTGTAAAAATATCAAAAAGGACTAAATTGCATAAAATGAAGTGGTTTTGTTGTCTAAATTAATGAGTTGAATGAAATCGTTAATTTAGATAAAGAACAAGTGAGAAATCGAAAAGTGAAAATTACCAAATAGCCCTTGTACTTAGGCCTTTCTGAAATTTAGTTAGGTAAGTTTGTAACTTGATTAAATCAATTAGTTGTGGTTTTGATTGTTTAATATCTAATTGTTTATATATGAATTGAGTTTATTGGCTTGAAAGAAATAATTAAGACCATAGTTGAAAGACACTATGACACTATACCGAAAAATAAATAAGACCATAGTTGAAAAACACTATGGCACCATACCAGAAACGAGTAAAACCATGACTGAAAGACATTATGGCATCATGATTCTATCGAGTAAGACCATGATTGAAAGACGTTATGGCATCACGATTCTACAGAGTAAGACCACAGCTGAAAGACACCATGACTTTATGAATCAAAGAAATAAGACCATAGTTGAAAGACACTATGGCAACACGACAAAAAATGAATAAAACCATGGTTGAAAGACATTATGGCATTAAGAAGAGAATAAATAAGACCATTATTGAAAGACACCATGGCACACTCTGATCATTTGCTATTCAGGTAACACATTTCAAGTTAGGTATGTATCGTAAGTATGAATACCAGTTGAATGTTTGACTGGTATAGTCTGATAATGAATGTTAATGCCTTGGCGTAATTATATATTCTTATTATGTCTATAAATACATCAAATTGTGATGTTGTAGTGTGTTTAGAGAATTAAATGGTTACATGAGTATTTGCCTAATATTCAATGTTATTTCATTTGATTCAATAGGTATGATAAGGAAGGGATTGGTAAGTACTCAAATGATTTATGTCATGAATCTATGAGAAGGAATGAAAAGGTAATGTTCAATGAAAGTAGGTTTATGTTCATGCATTTGATGATTTCAAATGATGTTGCTCATGTATATGACTTACCTTATGTTATTTCAAGTGATTCATGCGTTGATGCACTGACATGTGTTGTGGATAATGCTTAGGATTATGCCAAGCTTATGATTGGATTATATCATGCTTAATCTTAATGATATACATTGAAATAGTAAGTGTTCAAACGGAAATATGCTTATGTTCATGAAAAGATAGTATAAATCAAAAGATGTAAATTCTTATGAAATGATTTATCATGTAGTTGATCCCAAAAGAGTTATGTATAAATGTACTAACTTGTGAATTGATGATGATAATTAGGTTTGTATCAAGCTTGTGGTTATGGTTGATGGTTATGCTTATGTCTTGTGCTATGCAAATGAAACAGGTGAGAAACAATAATGAAATGGTAAGTTCACAATTGAGATGTAATTTGATAATGTAAAAGGATTGATGAGTTAAAGAACTTACCTATATGTGAGAAATTTACTTATGCTATAGGTGAATTTACCTATGTCATGATTAAACACACTTATTCGTGAATTGATAATGTAATTAAGCTTATGTTATGAATAGAAAGTAAATAAATGAAATGGTTCATTATTTTAAGAAAAGATTGATGATTATGCAATACAACTTATAAGATCTAATTATGTTATGAATAGAAAGTATATGTGATGTTAATGGTTATATAGTTTGATAAATCTTGCGGCATTGGTATAGCTTTACATTTTTCATATAAAGTTCATATTTGGGATGGAATATTATGTTTCAAGTTTATACGAGCTTACTAAACATTCATTGCTTACGTAGTTATCTTTCTCTTACTTTACAGATTATCAGAAGCTTGATCGGTTTGGAAGCTCACTGGAGATCTATCACACTATCCAGTGATTATATTGGTAGATTTTGATGTTTTAGTCAAGGTTATAATGGCATGTATAGGTGGAATTGTGTATAAATGATGTAGTTGTTGTTTTGGTATGTATAAGTGTCATTATGGTTGATGTACTTATGGTATTTGATGCCTTGAAGGTTGGTGTTAATCTGGTTAAGTTGATGGATGGATTTATGACCAAAGTGGTAAGTTTGACATGTTTGCAATATGGTTTAAAACATTTTTTCGATGTTAAGAATTAGGTATTGATACTTATTATAAGTATCGATATCAAATTGACATTTTGCCCAATTAGAAAACTGTTCATTTGGTCAAGTATAGATACGTTGGTCCCTGGTATCGATACTTTTATCTAGATGGTCAAAAACCACAAGTTTGAAAGTTCATTTCGTGCCCAAACCTATATATTAATTCATAGATACATATTGGTACATTTATGACCTGCATAACACTCATTCAATGTATTACAAATATTTCATTATTCAACCATGATTCATTAACCATCTTACCTATTACAATGGGTAACTAAGTAGGCAATTGTGTACTTTATTAGGCAAGTTACTATAACTAAAATTTTCATCTATGCTTTAAGTATTCTAACCAATATGCCTCAAGGCACCTCAATCATATAAAAACCAAAGAGAAACATTTTAATTCATCTAAACATTATATATATCACAACATTGATTTTATTAATCACCAAACACACATACTTCTCAAAACTTATGGGCATATCATATAAACTTCAAAACACATATTATATGCATACTCAAAATGCCATTTCAATTACCAATGCATGATTCAATCCATCTACTAAATGCGTATGTTTTCAACTAAACATATTCATTGCTATAATCATACCAACAATAATTTCAAACCATATCACTATACAAGTAAACCAAAACAACTCTAAGTACATGCCACACATAACTGAGCCTTAATATGATTAAAAGACTACCAAATCAATATCGTGATAGTGTGAGCTTCTCTAAAATTCATCTGGCATATTCCATAGGTTAGCAATCTATAGGAAAACGAAAAAAACAAATGAGGTAACCATATATAATGCTTAGTAAGTTGATGAGGATTTAATGAAGTAACTTAGCTCAGGTTATAAATATACACTACATGATACTTAGCTTGGTAAAATTTGTCTATCATGGCAAATCAAATATTAAAAAGGTGATTTCAACATTTATCATACCATACAGTAACTGTAATATCCTGAATTAGGGCTTAATCAGAATAGTGGTCTCGTGACCACAAATTCGAGATAGAAATAATTATTTTACAATGATTTTGATGTTTATGATATGATTGCATGATTGTGTGAAAATTTCGTGATGAAATTCTATGCCTAAAGTGCTTAAATTGAAAGTAAGGACTAAATCGAATAAGTTGTAAAACTTGCATTCTAGAAGTTTTTAGTATGAAATTGTTTTGGAATATTAATGAGGAGGTCTTAAATAGAAATTTGACCAATTTTAAGTTCATGGACAAAATTAGGACATGGAAGGAATTTTTGGAAAGTTTAGTAGTAAGGGTATTTTGGTCATTTAGTTATTAAAATGAATTAAAAACAAAATTAAAAGCCAATTTTTGTCCATCTTCTTCATTAGGCCGAAATTGCAAGGGTTCTCCATAGCTAGGGTTTGTTTCAAGCTTCCAAGCTCCATAGTAAGTGATTCCAAGCCCCGTTTTTAATGTTCTTTACGTTTTTGGAATCCCGGTAGCTCGATTAAGCTTATATTAGCAATAATTCAACCTAGGGTTTATATTTGGAAAAATACCCATAGGTGAAATTTGTGTATTTTGATGTTTTATGATAGAATATGAGGTTTTAAATTATGTTAGACAACTCGTGCTACTCGGTTTTGAGTGAAAACGAGTAAAAGGGCTTAATCGATAAAAATACCTAATAGCCACAAGTATATGTTAGAGAGAGAATTTGATGTTGCCATAGAAGGGAAAAATGATCAGTATGTTATAAAACATAGGAATAAGGAATAAAGTTTAATTCCCGAGCCTAGGGGCAAAAGTGTAATTATGCAAAAGTTTAGGGGCAAAAGTGTAATTTTTCCAAAGTTCGTATTAAATGCTGTTTTGATGAATATATGTATTAAATAAGATTAATTTGGTATTATAGATCAAGAAAAACGAGATTCAAGTCGCGATCGAGGAAAAGAAAAGATTGTAGACTAAATTGCAAAATCTTTATATTCTGGTACCAAGGTAAGTTCATGTGTAAATGTAGTAACATAATTGTCATTTTAAGCAATTTAATGTTGTTTATATGATATGATGCTGATTATTATCATGAAATATTATGCTTTGTGGTTATTGTTGAATAATATGTAATTATGTGAATTACTTGATGAGTATGAACTATCACCGAAGTACCGGTTTCGATATTCCGTGGAAGACGGCAAAGATGTGTGATCAAGGAAAACGCCCGTTTGAACCTTAGGAATAGATTAGGATACAAGTGACATGTCATTAGGATGGTTGAGCATCCGAACTCGTTGAGTTGAGTCCGAGTTCACTTATGGATGCAAATGTCCGAACTCGTTGAGTTGAGTCCGAGTTCGTGAAATGTAACTAGGCATCCGAACTCGTTGAGTTGAGTCCGAGTTCACTTATGGATGCAAACGCCCGAGCTCGTTGAGTTGAGTCCGAGTTCACTTATGGGCGGGTTACATGGTAGCTTGATTACATATGAGGCACTTATGTGCAAATTATCCGTGTATCCGAGTTGTATTCCGATGTGTTCAACGGGTGAAATTTCTAGTGAAATGGAAGAACACTTAAGATGCAAGCGACGTTTTGGTAAGTGTTGTGAAATGGACACTTTGGACAGGTATGTTCTTAACCCTCGAGTTGAAAATAGATACAACAATGATAAGGTGGTAAGATGAGGAATGATGTTTAGAAATGTGATATATGTTTTGGTGATACCATGCTAAAGTTGTTTGGTATATTTGTATTGTTATGTTACTTGTTATTTACATATGAACTTACTAAGCATTTATGCTTACTCCCTCCTCTTTATTTACTGTAGTTCTGAACAAGCCAGCTCGGGAATCGGGACGGGTTGAAGGTTCGATCCCACTATCCAAAGGACTTTCATCTGGGTAAATGGCTTGTAAAACTTAAGTATGGCATGTATAGCAATATACTTATTTTGTGTAAATAATTTTATGATATGGCCATGTTTGGTTGAGAAAATGTTTGATATTGATAAGTCATGGTGATGGCTAATTTAGATCATGTTTGATATTATGGAAGTTTAATAGGTTATCTAGTTCATAAAAATTCATGGAAAGATGAAACTTGCCTTAAAACAGAATATTGCTACAGCAATGACATGAATTTGAAAAATCACTAAAAATAGTGTAAATGGAACTAAATGATGAGTAAGTTATGAAATTGAATATTAATGAGTCTATTTTCATGTGGATTGAACAAAAAAGGCATATAAATTATATTTTATGAGATATTTAAACTTTTGTGAAACAGGGCCAGAGTGATTTCTGGATCCCCTGTTCTGACTTTAAAAATTCATATTAAATTTTTAAAAAAATAATTAGGAGTTTTTCTTTATATGTACAGGTTCTTTATTGAGTCTAGTTTTAATAGAAACAAACCTCATAGTCATTTAATTTCTGTATAGAGAAATATCTGATTCGTAATACACAGAGGTCAGAGGAGTCGAACCCTGAAACAGGGGAGACTTTAACTAATAAATTGTACTAATTGGCCCAACCAAAAATTCTAGAAAACATTTAGTAAATAGATATATGAGTCTAGATTTTGGGAAAATTTACGGATCTAGATTTCGAGTTTCGTAACTCGAGATATGATTTTTCTTGTAACTGTGACGCGGGTCGTTAGAAAGCTGTGAATGTAGAAATAAATGATTTGAAGTTCTTAATTTGATAAATATTGTTCGGTAACCCCTCAAGTCGACTCCGGCGATGGTCTCGGGCATGGGGGCATTACTTTTAGTGGTATCAGAGCAGGTTTAGTCGGTTCTCGGACTACGTGTTGTATGTACTGATTTTGCTATACATGCCATATGTATGAATTGTGATAGTGTGACGACTTCTGACCTTTTTAAATGATTTTTATATAGTAAATGGATCCCGATCCAGTTGTGGCAGATGAAGTAGAGAGTAATACGCCAACTCAGACTGAAGGGCAGCGCCGATTGAAAATCCACCTCCTACTGTTGGTCAGGGAGGAGGAGAAAGGGATCGGGAAGCCTTTCTCCAAATGATGAGTGCATGGTACACTGAGTTTGTTCGTACGAACCCAAATGTACGACCTCCCCCACCTCCCCCAATTCCTCAACCTATGCCTCCGATGCCTCAAGGAGTGGATATGATAAAATTTCATAGAACCCCCGTTGATAGAATTCGTAAACAAGGGGCTGAAGAATTTAGAGCAAATATTGATGATGATGCAGAGAAAGCAGAGTTCTGGATTGAAAATTCTGTCCGGGTATTTGATGAATTATCTTGTACACCTGAAGAATGTTTGAAATGTGCTACATCTTTGTTGAGAGATTCAGCCTATAATTGGTGGAAGACTTTGATTTCGGTGGTACCGAAAGAGAGGGTAACTTGGGAATTCTTTCAAGAAGAGTTTCGGAAGAAATATATTAGTGAAAGATTTATTGATCAGAAATGTAAAGAGTTTCTTGAGCTGAAGCAAGGTAATATGACAGTCTCAGAATATGAAAGAGAGTTTGTTCGATTGAGTAAGTATGCTAGGGAATATGTTCCTACAGAAGCCAAGATGTGCCGACGATTTGAAGACGGGCTCAACGAAGACATTAAGGTATTTGTCGGGATCCTTGAACTGAAAAAAATGGTAGTACTAGCTGATCGAGCTTGTAAGGCTGAAGAACTACTTAAAGAGAAGAGGAAGGTAGAATCTGAAACACGAAATTGGAAGAAAAGACCAATGAGTAATGCACCTTCACAGCAACCTGGAAAGTCAAGAAATATGAATCCTTGTTCTCAAGTTTCAGCTGGGCAATCATATGGAAATTTTAAGAAGCAGAATGTGGGTCCTAAATCTCAGACTGCTTCTACGGCTAGTGTGGGAAATACGAGATTTGTTAAACCCGAGTGCCAGCGGTGTGGTAGAAATCATTTTGGTCCGTACAGAGCAAATGAATGTTTTCGATGTGGTTCTCCGGATCATTTTATTAGAGACTGCCCAGAAAGAGTTGAGAAAGAAAAATTTCAGAATGTAAAAGCTAGTGGTGCAAACTCAAGGGGAATGTATCCGAGAAAAGCTGGAAGTGAAAGAAGCAGTAAGAATGTAGCGAGAGATGCAGCAGTTAGATCTGAGGGAAGAGCTCCGGCTAGAACTTATGCTATTAAAGCGCGTGAAGATGCTTCCTCACCCGATGTGATTACCGGTACATTTTCTCTTTATGATATTAATGTTATTGCTTTGATTGATCCTGGTTCTACTTATTCATACGTATGCATTAAACTGGTGTCTAGTATGAATATACTTGTTGAGAACATAGAATTTATGATTAGAGTGTCGAACCCGTTAGGCAAATGCGTGATAGTTGATAAAGTAAGCAAGAAATGCCCTTTAATGATTCGGGGTCATTACTTTCCGGCCGACTTGATGTTGTTGCCGTTTGATGAATTTGATGTTATTTTGGGTATGGATTGGTTGACATTGCATGATGCTATAATAAATTGCAAAGAAAAGGTTATAGAATTAAAGTGTGAAAGTGGTGAAATTCTGCGGGCTGAGCCAGACAAATCAGAGGCATTATGTAGTATGATTTCTTCGATGTCGGCTCAGAGATATTTGAGAAAGGGTTATGAAGCTTATTTGGCGTATGTAATTAATACAAAAGAAGTTGAAAAGAAAGTTGAATCAGTGCCGGTTGTGTGTGAATTTGCGAATGTATTTCCAAAAGAATTACCGGGTTTGCCTCCATTTAGGGAAGTAGAATTTGGTATAGAATTGATACCGGGAACAGTTCCGATCTCGATTGCTCCATATAGAATGGCACCAACAGAGTTGAAAGAATTAAAGTCGCAGTTGCAAGAGTTGACTGATAAAGGCTTTGTGAGACCGAGTTTTTCACCTTGGGGTGCTCCCGTGTTATTTGCGAAAAAGAAGGATGGTTCTATGAGATTATGTGTTGATTATTGGCAGTTAAACAAGGTGACAATCAAAAACAAGTATCCGTTGCCGAGAATTGATGATTTCTTTGATCAGCTAAAAGGAGCGACATGGTTTTCAAAGATTGACTTGAGATCTGGGTATTATCAGCTGCGAGTAAAAGAGTCAGATGTGCCTGAAACTGCTTTTAGAACAAGGTACGGTCATTATGAATTTTTAGTTATGCCGTTCGGGTTGACAAATGCTCCTGCTGTGTTTATGGACTTAATGAATTGCATATTTCGGCCATACCTGGACAGATTTGTTGTGGTGTTTATAGATGATATTTTAATTTATTCAAAAGATGAGACAGAGCATGCTGAGCATTTGAGGATAGTTTTGCAAACTTTGAGAGATAAGCAGCTGTATGCTAAGTTTAGTAAAAGTGAATTTTGGCTCCGGGAAGTTGGATTTTTGGGTCATATTGTTTCAGGTGATGGTATACGGGTTGATCCTAGTAAAATTTCAACCATTGTTGATTGGAAACCACCGAAAAACGTAACTGAAGTTAGAAGTTTCTTGGGGCTAGCTGGGTATTATCGACGGTTCGTAAATGGATTTTCTATAATTGCTGCTCCTATGACTAGACTACTCCGAAAGGATGTTAAATTTGAATGGACGGAAGAATGTCAACAGAGTTTCGAAGAATTGAAAAAGTTATTAACTGAAGCACCAGTGTTGATACAACCTGAATCAGGTAAAGAATTTGTGGTGTATAGTGATGCTTTTCTAAATGGTTTGGGGTGTGTACTCATGCAAGAAGGAAAAGTGGTGGCTTATGCTTCGAGACAGTTAAAACCTCATGAGAAGAATTATCCTACTCACGATTTGAAATTGGCTGCAGTGGTATTTGCTTTGAAGATTTGGCGACATTATTTGTATGGTGAAAAGTGCCGAGTATATACTGATCACAAAAGTCTTAAATACTTGATGTCACAGAAAGACTTGAATTTGAGACAGCGAAGATGGTTAGAGTTATTGAAAGATTACGAGCTTGTTATTGATTATCATCCAGGAAAAGTGAATGTGGTTGTCGATGCTTTAAGCAGAAAGTTGTTGTTTGCTTTGAGAGTTATGAACACTCAGTTGAAAATTTCAGATGACGGTTCGATTTTAGCAGAGTTAAGAGCAAGACCGATGTTTTTACAAGAGATTTCTGAAGCTCAAAAAAATGATCAAGATTTGCTAGCCAAAAGAAAACAGTGTGAAGCTGATACGGGATCAGATTTCAGAATCGGTTCTGATGGTTGTTTGATGTTTAAAAATCAGATTTGTGTACCGAAAAATGATGAGTTTATTCAAAAGATTTTGCATGAAGCACATAATGGTTGTTTAGCGGTTCATCCGGGCAGTACGAAGATGTAT
Source organism: Gossypium hirsutum (assembly GCF_007990345.1). Taxonomy (NCBI): domain Eukaryota; kingdom Viridiplantae; phylum Streptophyta; class Magnoliopsida; order Malvales; family Malvaceae; genus Gossypium; species Gossypium hirsutum. The sequence goes on along the minus strand of NC_053433.1, from coordinate 55,147,891 downwards.
AATGACTTGAAGCAAATGTACTGGTGGAGTGGAATGAAAAGAGATATTTCCGAGTTTGTATCAAAGTGCTTAGTTTGCCAACAAGTGAAAGCTGAACACCAAGTACCTTCGGGATTACTTCAGCCTATTATGGTTCCTGAATGGAAATGGGATCGGATTACTATGGATTTTATATCAGGGTTGCCGTTAACTCCAGGGAAGAAAAATGCCATCTGGGCAATAGTTGACAGACTGACTAAATTGGCTCATTTTATTCCGGTACGTACAGATTATTCTCTTAATAAGTTAGCTGAATTGTATATCCGAGAGATTGTTAGACTTCATGGGTTACCTTTGTCAATCATTTCGGATAGAGATCCGAGGTTTACCTTACGGTTTTGGAAAAAGTTGCAAGAAGCATTAGGTACAAAGTTAAATTTCAGCACTGCCTTTCATCCACAAACTGATGGACAATCAGAGAGAGTAATTCAGATTCTTGAAGACTTGCTTAGATGTTGCGTATTGGAATTTCAAGATAGTTGGGAAAGGTACTTACCATTGGTAGAATTTGCTTATAATAATAGTTATCAGACAAGTTTGAAGATGGCACCTTATGAAGCATTATATGGTCGTAAATTTCGGATGCCATTGTATTGGACTGAACTCAAGGAAAGTCAGATTTATGGAGTTGATTTAATAAAAGAAACCGAAGAAAAGGTGAAAGTGATTCGAGATTGTTTGAAAGCTGCTTCAGATAGACAGAAATCTTATGCGGATTTGAAACGAAAAGAAATGGAGTTTCAAGTTGGTGATAAGGTATTTTTGAAAGTGTCTCCATGGAAGAAAGTCCTTAGATTTGGACGAAAGGGCAAGTTAAGTCCGCGTTTTATTGGACCGTATGAAATAATTGAAAAAGTTGGACCGGTAGCATATCGGCTAGCGTTACCACCCGAATTAGAGAAGATTCATGATGTGTTTCACGTATCTATGTTACGTTGGTATCGTTCAGATCATTCACATATAATTTCATCGACAGAAATTGAATTGCGACCGGATATGACTTATGAAGAAGAACCGATTAAGATTTTAGCTTGAGAAGTCAAACAACTAAGAAATAAAAGTGTTGCACTTGTAAAAGTGTTGTGGCAAAAGCATGGGGTAGAAGAGACTACATGGGAACTTGAAGAAACTATGAGAAACCAATACCCACACCTGTTTACCGGTAAGATTTTCGAGGACGAAAATCCTTAAAAGGGGGGAGAGTTGTAATATCCTGAATTAGGGCTTAATCGAAATAGTGGTTTTGTGACCACAAATCTAAGATAGAAATAATTAATTTACAATGATTTTGATGTTTATGATATGATTGCATGATTGTGTGAAAATTTCGTGATGAAATTCTATGCCAAAAGTGCTTAAATTGAAAGTAGGGACTAAATCGAATAAGTTGCAAAACTTGCATTCTAGAAGTTTTTAGTATGAAATTGTTTTGGAATATTAATGAGGAGGTCTTAAATATAAATTTGACCAATTTTAAGTTCATGGACAAAATTAGGACATGGAAGGAATTTTTGGAAAGTTTAGTAGTAAGGGTATTTTGGTCATTTAGTTATTAAAATGAATTAAAAACAAAATTAAAAGCCAATTTTTGTCCATCTTCTTCATTAGGCCGAAATTGCCAGGGTTTTCCATAGCTAGGGTTTGTTTCAAGCTTCCAAGCTCCATAGTAAGTGATTCCAAGCCCCGTTTTTAATGTTCTTTACGTTTTTGGAATCCCGGTAGCTCGATTAAGCTTATGTTAGCAATAAGTCAACCTAGGGTTTATATTTGGAAAAGTACCCATAGGTGAAATTTGTGTATTTTGATGTTTTATGATAGAATATGAGGTTTTAAATTATGTTAGACAACTCGTGCTACTCGGTTTTGAGTGAAAACGAGTAAAAGGGCTTAATCGACAAAAATACCTAATAGTCACAAGTATATGTTAGAGAGAGAATTTGATGTTGCCATAGAAGGGAAAAATGATCAGCATGTTATAAAACATAGGAATAAGGAATACAGTTTAATTCCCGAGCCTAGGGGCAAAAGTGTAATTATGCAAAAGTTTAGGGGCAAAAGTGTAATTTTTCCAAAGTTCGTATTAAATGCTGTTTTGATGAATGTATGTATTAAATAAGATTAATTTGGTATTATAGATCAAGAAAAACGAGATTCAAGTCGCGATCGAGGAAAAGAAAAGATTGTGGACTAAATTGCAAAATCTTTATATTTTGGTACCAAGGTAAGTTCATGTGTAAATGTAGTAACATAATTGTCATTTTAAGCAATTTAATGTTGTTTATATGATATGATGCTGATTATTATCATGAAATATTATGCTTTGTGGTTATTGTTGAATAATATGTAATTATGTGAATTACTTGATGAGTATGAACTATCACCGAAGTACCAGTTTCGATATTTCGTGGAAGACGGCAAAGATGTGTGATCAAGGAAAACGCCCGTTTGAACCTTAGGAATAGATTAGGATACAAGTGACATGTCATTAGGATGGTTGAGCATCCGAACTCGTTGAGTTGAGTCTGAGTTCACTTATGGATGCAAATGTCCGAACTCGTTGAGTTGAGTCCGAGTTCGTGAAATGTAACTAGGCATCCGAACTCGTTGAGTTGAGTCCGAGTTCACTTATGGATGCGAACGCCCGAGCTCGTTGAGTTGAGTCCGAGTTCACTTATGGGCAGGTTACATGGTAGCTTGATTACATATGAGGCACTTATGTGCAAATTATCCGTGTATCTGAGTTGTATTCCGATGTGTTCAACGGGTGAAATTTCTAGTGAAATGGAAGAACATTTAAGATGCAAGCGACGTTTTGGTAAGTGTTGTGAAATGGACACTTTGGACAGGTATGTTCTTAACCCTCGGGTTGAAAATAGATACAACAATGATAAGGTGGTAAGATGAGGAATGATGTTTAGAAATGTGATATATGTTTTGGTGATACCATGCTAAAGTTGTTTGGTATATTTGTATTGTTATGTTACTTGTTATTTACATATGAACTTACTAAGCATTTATGCTTACTCCCTCCTCTTTATTTACTGTAGTTTTGAACAAGCCAGCTCGGGAATCGGGACGGGTCGAAGGTTCGATCACACTATCCAAAGGACTTTCATCTGGGTAAATGGCTTGTAAAACTTAAGTATGGCATGTATAGCAATATACTTATTTTGTGTAAATAATTTTATGATATGGCCATGTTTGGTTGAGAAAATGTTTGATATTGATAAGTCATGGTGATGGCTAATTTAGATCATGTTTGATATTATGGAAGTTTAATAGGTTATCTAGTTCATAAAAATTCATGGAAAGATGAAACTTGCCTTAAAACAGAATATTGCTGCAGCAATGACATGAATTTGAAAAATCACTAAAAATAGTGTAAATGGAACTAAATGATGAGTAAGTTATGAAATTGAATATTAATGAGTCTATTTTCATGTGGATTGAACAAAAAAGGCATATAAATTATATTTTATGAGATATTTAAACTTTTGTGAAACAGGGCCAGAGTGATTTCTAGATCCCCTGTTCTGACTTTAAAAATTCATATTAAATTTTAAAAAAATAATTAGAAGTTTTTCTTTATATGTACAGGTTCTTTATTGAGTCTAGTTTTAATAGAAACAAACCTCATAGTCATTTAATTTCTGTATAGAGAAATATCTGAGTCGTAATACACAGAGGTCAGAGCAGTCGAACCCTGAAATAGGGGAGACTTTAACTAATAAAATGTACTAATTGGCCCAACAAAAAATTCTATAAAAAATTTAGTAAATAGATATATGAGTCTAGATTTAGGGAAAATTTACAGATCTATATTTTGAGTTTCGTAGCTCGAGATATGATTTATCTTGGAACTGTGACGCGGGTAGTTAGAAAGCTGTGAATGTAGAAATAAATGATTTGAAGTTCTTAATTTGATAAATATTGTTCGGTAACCCCTCAAGCTCGACTCCGGCGATGGTCTCGGGCGTGGGGGCGTTACAGTAACTCAATCATATAACATTTCAATTCACTTAATGCAACATTTCATTATCATTCATAAAACAAACAACCACTTAATCAATTCACTATCTTAATCATATCATACAATCTATTTAACCGTAATACATCCCATTTTAGATTAATGCCAAACATTACTTTTTCATTTCATAGTTTGAATTCTCAATCAAATTCATATAAAAATAATATAAAGTTAATTTCCAACTCATATCAGTTCATATTTATACCAAATTTATATATCACCCGCCAATTTAATGTCATTTACTACTTCATTTCATAATATGAATTATGAATCACATTCCATATCAATCTCCAAATTCATGGATTCATTTAACATAATTAATCAACGTTCCAACTCATTCCGCAATTTCATATTCCATTTCGCATTTCACTTTCATTTCACATCATTTGCCATTTCAAATATCAGATATTTTATTTTTACCATTTATTTCCCTATTAACATGACTCAAACTTGGATGGATACGTGGATACAACTAACACACCAATTTGGCACCCAGTGCTTATTTGCTAAACCAGAATAATAAATTGTACCTTGCACTGGTCGATAAAACCAACAAATAAATGTGCCCATCATTGGTCAGTATAACCAACAAATGGGGTGCCATCCACTCCTCGAAACGTAGTCGTATAACCCTAAACTCTTCCTATCCGATGGCATGCCAGTCATACCCAACCCTGCTCGAACAACTAATAGTGTAAGAATTTCTCACATTCGTTTATAACCAATTCTTTATTTCAATATCAAAATCAAAATCATCTAATCCGTAATTCCCATTTATGACAGCATATTTCATCACCACAATAGCACAATTTCACATTTCAAATAATATTTAATATTTCTAAATCTATTCAATTCAACTTATATCACTGTCAACTAGTCTAAATCAAATCAAATCAACTCATTTCATCACATCATCTTGTAATATATTCCATTTTAGTTCAATTTCAAGTCAATTCCATAATTATTTCAATTTTCAATTTATCGTATTCAATTTCATCCTCTTACTCACCTTTTTGTACCAAATTGTAAACAATTAGAATTTCAATTAAATATAATTACAATTATAATTCTAAATGCATAACCATTTAACAAAAACAAATTTTATGAACTTACCTGCTCAAGACATAAAACAAACAACCCTCTAAGGACTAATTAACAAATTTTGTCATTTTCTCGACTATTTTCAATTTAGTCCAATTTCTTATCTATTCAATAATTGAATTGAATTTATCAATTCCAAACATCTTATATCATTCTATTATAAGTATATATTGGTTTAATTTTATTATTCATATATCCCTAAACTTTTGCATTTTATTCAATTTAGTCCCTAGAATCGAACTTATCATATCGTCTGAATTTTAACTCCAAATTTTAAACCCATATCAATTATGTCCATATATGGCCTCCTATTATCACAATTTACAAAAAATTCATACCAATTTCAAGATATTTACACTGTAGTCCTTAAACTCAAAACTAACAAAATTTACTGAACAAATTAATCCTTTTTCATTTCTAAACTTCAAAATCTACCATCAATATGCAAAAACCTCAGTTAAAGTCAATGGAAACTTTAAAAATCTCTAACAGTTTTGAAAGCGGAGATAAGGGTTAACGGGACCTAATTGTAACGATCTCAAAAACATAAAAATTATAAAAAACGGAGTTGTGACAGCCCAAAATTGACCCTAGTCGGGAAGTGGTTTCGGGACCACAAGACCGAGTCATAAAAATAATTGATTTCCATATTCTATGCTTATTATGTGTGTACATGAGTATGTGGAAGTTTCATTCTCCAATTTTGCCAATTGCATGAGAAATTATTAAATAAGGATCGATATGAGACATGGTGAAAATATGATAGGCTAATTTAAAATGGTCTATTAATGCATGTTGTGAAAATGATGGGTTTGCATGTCAAATTACCCAAAATTTGAGCTAGTGGTTGGCCATGCTATGGGTGGAAACATGTTGGGAACATGTTGGCCTAGTGAGGTATGTAGGAAAAAAATAAAATAAGGAGTATGGGTAATAAAGAAAGGAATAACAAAAAAATGAGTGGTTGTTTCCCCCCCCATTGCCGTGAGCTAAAGAAAGGAAAAGAAAAACTTGTTCATCCTTTTTCATCCTCTTTTGACCGAAAATTCTAAGGAAGGAGGAAGGAGTTCTTGCTTCATGTTTGGTTTGGAAGAGGATTAGGAGGAAGTTTGGCCATGCATGTAACTAGATTGAGGTATGTTTGATATTATTCTTTGAGATTCATGCATATTTTAGTTGTTAGCTTGAGTTCTACCTAGCCCATGGTCTAAATCTTGCTATGTGATGGAAATGACACTCGGCCATGGATGCATCATTCTTGGTTGATGTTTGATGTTGTGGTGATGAGGCATGAAGATGAGTTAAGATTCGGCCTAGGTGGAGTTTGTGTTAATGCCATTGCATGCTAAATATGAAGCTTGTTAATGATGCATGTGATGGTGGATTGATGATTCTTGAATCTCTTTTTTTTAGCATTTTTGAGTGAGCACATATGTGCATTGGTTGCTAGATGGGGAAGAATCGGCTAGCAAGTTGTGTGCTAAGGCCGAATATAATTATTGTAGGTTAATGAGTAATGCATGTGCTAAATTGATGGAAAGGGAGAGGATGCTTTACTAGTGTATATATGTGTGTATTAGCCAAGTTTTGAACTTGAAACAAAAGGGTGTTTAGTCAATACAAGTGACCATACTTGTAGAATGTATTAAGTGTTGAAATCGGCCCCAAAGTAGACATGCATATTCGGCCAAGGGGGAAAAATTAGCAAAAAAATGTTGAGTTTGATTCATGATTCCGTACATATGTGACCTTAATGTCTAATGTATAAATATGGGCTAAGTGCCTTGTGTTCCTCTTTTCGATGCTCAAATGATTAAATCAATTTATTTGTTTAATTAAGCTCAAGAGCAAAGGGGAACTAAATCCGATAAAGGGGAGGAAAAAGTGGTCGAATAGCTATCGGAATCGTTCGACAACACCCGAGGTAAGTTCTTGAGTAAGAGAGCTTAAATTAAGATTTGATTAGATCATGTTTTAAGCAAATCAAAATCATGCTCTTTGTGTGTGGCTATTGAGCCGAAATCACAAGAATGATAAGTGTCTTGTGTTTGAGTTTTGCTAACGAAAATGAAACACGAATGTGCTATGATTTATTGTTAAATGTGCATGGTTATTTGAATGATGTCCGGGCTAAGTCCCGAAGGCTTTATGCTAAGTGACAATATCCGGACTAAGATCCGAAGGCATTTGTGCGAGATACTAATTCCGGGCTAAGCCCGAAGGCATTTGTGCGAGATACTAATTTCGGGCTAAGCCCGAAGGCATTTGTGCGAGATACTAATTCCGGGCTAAGCCCGAAGGCATTTGTGCGAGTTATTAAATCTGGGTTAAGTCCCGAAGGCATTTGTGCGAGTTACTATAACCGGGCTATGTCCCGAAGGCATTTGAACGAGGAGCTATATCCGGTTAAATTCCGAAGGTACGTGATTTGGGAATGAATGATCTTGCTGTAAAAATTTCAGCTAATACTCTAGAAACATCCCAACATTGAGGTATGTTTCGTATGTGCTTGAATTTAGTTGAGCCCTTACAAATAAGTATTCGCTCAGTTGATAAACGAGCTACCGGCCTTTGGCTGAGTTGATCTTTTGTGTATGTACATAAGGGTTGGTATGTGAAGCAAGTATGATATCGAAAATTTGTGCATATGAAATTATCCGTTTAGCTATATGAATGCTATACTTTTGTTGTGCTGGAATTCCTTGCTCAAAACTTACTAAGCATAAATTGCTTACTCCGTTTCATTGCTCCTCTGTTTTATAGATTGGTTCTCCTGCTATCGGACTCGGGATCTTGAAGTTGAAGTCGCCCACACTATCAAAGCCCCCTTTTGGTACAATTTTGGTTGAACTTCGAAATGGCATGTATAGGACTACCCGTTTGTTGTGGGTCGTGGACCCTTTGGACTTGTATAATTTTGGATAGCCATGCGAAAATGGCTTATATGTGTTTGAGTATAATGTTATAATCATTCGGTGTGGATATGCTTGACAAGGATTAGCCATAGGAATGGTTAATCACTATCATAAATTGTGCTATTTATGCAAAAAGGGCTAGTTGAATCATGGAAACCATGAAATAGGTAAAGTCTACCTTAAAGGCAGATGCTGACAGCAGCAGTGATGTAGATTTGGAAAATCACTAAAAATAGTAGGAAGGGAATTAAATAGTGAATAAATTATGTAAACAAACCTTGATGAATCTACTTTCATAGAAAAGTAACGAAACAATCATACGGACAGTATGTTAAGAGATATTCAGGTTCTCGTGAGACAGGGCCAGAACGGTTTCTGGATTTCCTGTTCCGACTTTGGAAATTCATTTCAAATTAACCAGAGATAATTAGGAGTCATACCATATATGTATAGATTCCTCTCTGAGTCTAGTTTCTATAGAAACAAACGGCATCAGTATCGAAGCTCTGTGCAGGGAGATATCCAGGTCGTAATGCGCAAAGGTCAGTGTAGTCGATCCCTGTAACATGGGAGACTTTGACTAATAAACTGTACTAATTGGCCCGACCAAAAATTCTAGAAAAAAATATGTAGATGGGAATATGAGTCTAGTTTCAGGGAAAAATCACGAAACTGATTTTCGAGTTGTGAAACTCAAGATATGATTTTTAAAGCGACTAGTACGCAGATTGGCAGTGTCTGGGAAATTTTTTTAAGGGGTTTAAAGTCTGTTAACACCTCGTGTTCGACTCCGGTGTCGGTCTCGGGTTCAGGGTGTTACAGGAGTTGAATTTGGCTTACATGCAAAGAGTTTTGTGTTAGCTGAACCTTGGAAGCTTTAAAAATGGATTCCCAAGCTATGATTTTCTAATTTCGATGGTAGGAACATAAATGAAAGATGATAACCATTTTATTTTATTTTATTAATTTATCATTTTTAACTGATAAAATTTTAAGTTAAACATTCCACAACCATCCATAATGTTACATTATGGTATAATTGTAACAGCCCGATTTTGGGCCTAGTCGGAACAATGGTTTCGGGACCACTATTCCGAGGCCAGATAAAATTATTTTAGTATTATTTTATGTGTTATAATAATAATTTTATAAGTGCATGTAAATTTTGGTAAGTTAATTTTAGCAATTTCTAGTCCAAATTCGAAAAAGGACTAAATCGCGTAAAAGGTAAAAGTTGTGTTTTAATACCTAAAGGTGTTAAATTGCCTTGTATCTTAAATTGGGGGTCTTTAAAGTGAAATTAGGCCGGCCATGGGAGACAAAAAAAATTGTTGAAAAAGTCAAAATTAGGTGAAGTTGGTCACCAATTTTGACTAGTTTTATTATTAACAAATTAAAAAGAAAAAGCTATCATTTTTCTCTTCTCCTCCACCGAAAATGGCAGAAAAGAAAGGGGTTTTGAAGCTCTGAAATATCAGCCACTTACATCCCTTGCTAGTAAGTGATTTTTAATGTCTTTCTTGATGATTTTTACATTTTTGAAACCCCTAAAGCATGAGCTTTCATATGAGGGGTCTATTTTGCAAAATGATGAAGAGTCTAGGGTTTTGCCATGAGAGTAAATGTGTTGTTTGCTGTGTTTTTATGGAAGATTATGAGTCCTAGTTTTCTAATAAACAACTTTTGTGAAAGAAATTGCATGAAAACACCTTAAAAAGGGCTAGATTGCTAAGTTGTAAAATGAGTTGTAAATGTGTGAAATAGTTGAAATTATGAGTTGCTATAGTTATGAAAATGGTTCATCTAGACTCAAGGAGTAAAGAAATATGATACAAATTATTTTACGAGCCTAGGGTAATTTGGTAATTTTGGCAAAATATAGGGGCAAAATTGTAAAAATTGCTCAAGTGTGTCAATGGACTAATTTGATCAGTACATTGTTTTAATAAGTTGAATATGATATTTTAGATGATGAAAATCGAGATTTAGACCTAGAACGGAAAGAAATCGATTAAGGGATAATTACGTCTTTTTTTACCTTTGTGGTATCGAGGTAAGTTCATATGTAAATGTTGGTAACATAGTTATTATTTTAAATGTTTTGATGTTATTTAAATGATATGATAATTGTTATGAGATATTATACTTGTGATAATTGTTTGATAATATGTCAAATTATATGATATACTTGGAAAATGTGAAATACTACCGAGTATTGGTATCGGCATTCCGTAGAAGATGGTTGAGACACATGATTGGGAAAAAGGTCTCGTTGAACCTTAGGAATAGATTAGGATACAAGTGACATGTCACTGGAATATTTGGGCATCCGAGCTCGTTGAGTTGAGTCCGAGTTCACTAATGGTGCGAATGTTCGAACTCGTTGAGTTGAGTCCGAGTTCGTGAGATGTAACTAGGCATCCGAGCTCGTTGAGTTGAGTCCGAGTTCACTTATGGATGCGAACGCCCGAGCTCGTTGAGTTGAGTCCGAGTTCACTTATGGGCGGGTTACATGGTAGCTTGGCTACATATGTCGCACTTATGTGCAAACTTTCCATGTATCCGAATTATATTCCGATGTGTTCAATGGGTAAAATTCTACTCAAATGGAGGAATACTCGACATGAAAGGGACGTATTGATAAATGTTGTGAAATGGATACTTTGAACAGGTATGTACTTAACCCTCGGGTTGAAAACTCGACATAACAAAAAAATGGTAAGATGGTAAATGAAAATGTGATATGAATGTCTCAGTGATGATTATACAAATGATGTTGTATTAATTTTGTGAACAATGATCATGAATGAATAATTTAGCCTTGACAGATTTGAGTTACTGCAGTAGTGTAACTTTGAAAATACACTAAAAATAGTGGAAAATGAGTTAGAGGCAGAATAAAATATGGGATTAAAGCTTAATGAGTGTATTTTCACATGAAAGAAATAGGGGAAGAAAAAGAATTCCATATTGTGTGATATTTGAATTCTTGTGAAACAGGGTCTGAATGAATTCGAGATCCCCTGTTCTGACTTTAGAAATTCACCAAAAATTGTACAAAAATTATTAAGAGTCATACCTTAGGGGAAATAAATGGCATGGTCGTTGGAATTCTTTACATGGAGAAATTCGGTTCGTAGTGCAGAGGGGTCAGAGTGGTCATACCCTGAAACAGGGGAGACTTTAACTAATAAACTGTACTAATTGGCCCAACCAAAAATTCTAGAAAAAAATTAGTAAGTAGAAATATGAGTCTAGTTTCAATAGAAATAGACGGGAACATTATTCGAGTCTTGTACTATGAGATAATTGAACTTTAGTACAGAAGGGTCGGAACTATCAGACAGTGAATCAGGGGTAACTTTGAGGAATAAACAGTACTGTTTGGCTTAACCAAAAATTCTAGAAATTTTATGAAAGAAAGGAAAATAAGTCTAGTTTCATGGAAAATTAACGGAACTTAATTCGGAGTTTCGTAGCTCCAGATATAAATAATTTAGTGACTATTGCTCAGAAAGACAACTTGTAGTGAACTTGAGAATATGTTGTAAACATTGATAAAACAAGTTAATGAGTTGCTTATTATTTTCATATGAACTTACTAAGCGAAAGCTTACCCCCCTTCTTTCCCATGTTTCCTAGGGTTGCCAGGTTAGCTCGGGTTGGAGTTTGTCGGAGATATTATCACACTGTCAAGCTAACGTTATTGGTGTAGTGATTTCAAGTACTTTGAGCCTATAGCATGTATAGGAGTTTAAATATTAGAGTATGTGGTATGGCTTTAGCCATATGTGTTGGCCTATTTTGATTATGGGGTTGTAAATCCATTTTAATTATGCATGCATGTGCTATGGTATTATGTGATGAGTTTATAATGATTATAGGATGAGTGGTAAAGATGTGAGTAAAATCTATGATATCTATTGCATGTGAAATTGCCATAATCATGACATGTTAGGAATGTTTAAGTACCTAATTTTGCCATGTTGTATGTTATTGTATAAGTATGTGTGCATCTGTTGTGAGTGTGACAAAATGGCTTGGAAAATAGCCTTGTATTTGTCTAGGTTTTTGGACACGGGTTCGGGACACGGGCGTGTCCCTAGCACACGGGCGTGTCCCTAGCACATGGGCGTGTGCTCTATACCCACACGGGCGTATGAAGCCTTGATGCAAGAGATTTTCTAAGTTTTTCATGAGTTCTCGGTTGGGTCCCGAACCACTCCAAATGTATGTTTTGGGCCTCGTAAGTCCGTATATGGGACAAATTGTATGTGAAAAGAAAAGTTTTTAATTATTTGAGATTTCATGGCCCTTTTTAGTATAGAAGTGTTAGTAAAAGTCAGGTAGCACCTCGAACCCCGTCCTGGCGTCGGATCGGGCGAGGGGTGTTACAATAATTTCAACGAAACCCTTGCATGTTAAATAATTAAGCCATTTAGCTAGTACAATTCAATAACAATTATGTTTTACAACTTTTACAATTTATTCCTTTTTCCTTAATTAAATATCTAATCAATATAATTTTTGAATCCACTATATAATAGCTCCATAAATATTAAAAAATAATATTTATGAGCTAAGTTTATGAAAATGAGATCCTGATACCTCATTTTTTGAACCCACTGACTTTCATTCCGCGCCACTTGATGTGACACCCCAAAATTTACCCTAGTCGGGAAGTGGTTTCGGGACCGCTAAACCGCGTCATAAAAATAATTAGCTGTCATATTTGATGCTTATTATATGTATATATGCATGTGTGAAAATTCCATGTTTGAATTTTTTTAATTGAAGGTGAATTTTAGTAAATAGGACCTATGTGAGAAAATCTGGAAATGTGATTGGTTAAATTACAAGGACCTATTAAAGCATGTGGTGAGAATAATGGCTTTGCATGTCAAATACCCCTTCTTTTATACATAGTGGCCGGCCATGATGGAGCATATATTAGAATAGGTGGTAAGTTTCCATGAAGTGGTCATTATTTTATGTAAAGGAAAGGAAATAATAAAAAGAAATACTAAGGATAATAAAAGAAGTAACAAAAAAACAAAAGGGGTCATTACCTTGTTCTTCTTAGCCGTACAAGAACAAGAAAAAGGAGGGGGGGAGCAAAGGCATTCGGCCTTTTGAATGAAGAGGAGGTTAGTAAATTTTGTTAATTTTTCTTTTGAAATAATAGTTGTTTGGGTTAATCATCACGTTTTTCTTACCTAGCCATACTAAAATTTCGAATTTAGAGTGTTGGATGGAGCTTTCGGTTATGGTATGTGTGAGAAGAACTTGATTTTTTCTTACCTTTAAGTTTTGATGGATAAAGAAACAAAAGGTTGTTGATGAAAGAAATTAATGTGTTAAGAGATTATATGAAACTTATTCATGTTTATATATGTTATATGCATTGAAAATGGTTGATGATTTTGGAGGTGATTAGCTTGAATCGGCCATGGTATATCCATAAACACGATCTATGCTTGTTATGTTACTCATGGTTAAAACAATTCGGCTATGACATTCGGCCATGGATGGTTGTATTTCTTTGATGTCGTTTTTGATGCTTTAGGGTATTGAGGGTTGATTATAGATGAGGTGAGTTTCTTGATTTAAAATTTGATGGATGTTAAGCTAGTTAGGCAACCAAAGGTTCAATATTTTTGTTATGTGGTCATATGTGCATTTCGGCCATGGTCTTTGCTTGAATATGAGATTTGTAATGTGATTTTCCTAAATTGTCTATGAATTTTTGGTTGCTGATTTCATGGTAATGGTATATTGAATCCATGACTTGAATCCATGAAAATTTAGTAAGGTTGCATTCGGCAACTTGCTTGGAATTAAAAAATTGATGTCTAAGCTTAGGTGATTTCGATGATGATATATATATATTCATAAGTATATTTAGTTGATTCGGCTTTGGTAGTTGCATGAGGTTATTAGCCGAATATACTAACATACATATACATGTGAAATTGGATTGTAAATATTTAGCAAGGTGGTTAAACTAGTTAAATTATTGATTTAGCTCAAGGAGTTAAAGGAGGTGAATCGAGCAAAGGCAAAGAAAAGGTTATCGAGTAGCCGAGTTGGAACCGTCTTACCCAACACGAGGTAAGTCATTAAGCATGTAGTTGGTATTATTTCAATGGTCATAATGTTATGTATTGATGCTGAATGGAATGAATAAATATACATATATATATGCATGTACGTATATGATGATGAAATTGTTGAATGAAAGAAAAGAGGTAAGATGTACTGAGTTGTTGATCTCGGCACTAAACGTGCGGGATAACCATTTATGACCATGAGATTGGCGCTAAGTGCGCGGGATTAAATTGTACAGCACTAAGTGTGCGATTTGACTATGTTGCACTAAGTGTGCGAAATGAATATGATGCACTAAGTGTGCGAATTGACCATGCGGCACTAAGTGTGCGAGTTTGACTATGTAGCACTAAGTGTGCGATTTGATTACGTAGCACTAAGTGTGCGAGTTGATTATGTAGCACTGAGTGTGCGGGCTCAATATACATTCGTGAATCATTATGGACACTATGTGTGCGACACTATTGAGTCGATCGCGGACAGCGGATCGGGTAAGTGTCTTGAGTACATGGCTAATAGGTGCTATGCTTATACTTGGTGTTGAGCTCGGTAAGTTGAACCTATATGACAACTATACTTGAAGTCACGTACATAAAATTTATCGTAGGATGGGTGAAAGGCCGTTTAGTCGTTTGATTGTAACGAAAATAAATTGATTTATGTAAATGCTTCAATGTCCTATTGATGAGTATATGGATTGTGAATGCATGAATTGATATGAAATTGAATCGATAGGTTGGAGGAACTATGGTATGGTTCGGTATGGATGGAGTAAATTGTCTCGTTCCATTTTGTTTCCTCTTGTGATAATGTTATTGATTGATGGTAGTGCATTGCTTATGACTTACTGAGTTATAAACTCACTCGATGTTTCCTTGTCACCCATTATAGGTTGCTTGGACTCATCTATTTTTTTTGCGGGGTCGGGCCGTCATCGAAGTCATCACACCGGATAGCAAGTTTTGGTACTTTCTTCTTAGTTGGCTTAGAAGAACATTTTGGCATGTATAAGCTATTACGTTGTGTTTGAATTTTGGCATGTAAACTTTAAGCCATGCGAAAATGGCACGAATGTTCGATTGAGTTGGATCAAGGGTAGGCATGAGATGGACTCAGTTACTTTCGTAACAGATGCTGGCAGCAGCAGTGTCATGAGATTGAAAAATCACTAAAAATAGTAGAAGTGGAATTAATTGATGAATAAATTATGTAATCGAAGCTCGATGAGTCTGCTTTCATGAGGAAGTAACGAAAAGATCATATTGGCAGTATATTAAGAGAAAATCAGATTATAGTGGGACAGGGCCAGAACGGTTTCTGGATTCCCTGCTCCGACTTTGGAAATTCATTACAAATTAACCAGAGATAATTAGGGGTCGTACCATATATGTACAGATTCCTCTCTGAGTATAGTTTTCATAGAAACAAACGGCATCAGTATTGAAGCCCCGTGTAGGGAGATATCCAAGTCATAATGGGCAAAGGTCAGTGTAGTCGATCCCTGCAACTTGGGAGAATTTGACTAATAAACTGTACTAATTGGCCCAACCAAAAATTCTAGAAAAAAATACATAGATGGGCACATGAGTCTAGTTTCGGAGAAAAATTACGAAACTGATTTTCGAGTTACGAAACTCAAGATATGATTTTTAAAACGACTAGTACACAGATTGGGCCGTGTCTGGAAAATAAATTTTGTAAGGGGTTAAAGTCAGTTAACACCTCGTGTTCGACTCCGGTATCGGTCTCGGGTTCGGGGTGTTACATTTTATTGGTATCAGAGCCATGGTTTAGTCAGTTCTAGGACTACCATAGCACGTATGAGTCTAGCTATACATGCCATAATGTTAATGTTTAAAAGGGTGATGACTTCTGACGGTTGAAATGTTTTTGTTTTGATTAGTAAATGGATCCCGGTGAAGAAAGAACCCTAGCGGATGACGTTGAGAGCGTAGCGGCTGCTCCTGCACAAGGGACGCCGCTTGTTGAACCTCAGTCATCTGCGAATAATCAAGGTGAGGGGGCTAAACAAGCCTTCTTTACCATGATGAATGAGTGGGTCGCGCAATATGCCCGAACCAACCCGGCTGTCCAACAATTCCCAAATTTGAATAATCCACCCCAAGAGCCTGTAATGCCATCAGTCGCTGATCCTGTGAGGCTGAGTAAGCCACCTGTAGACTTGATTAGGAAGCGTGGGGCCGAGGAGTTCAAGGCCATAGTAACTGATGATGCCGAAAGGGCCGAGTTCTGGCTTGATAACACCATTCGGGTGTTCGATGAATTGTCATGCACACCCGACGAATGTCTAAAATGTGCTGTATCTTTGTTACGAGACTCAGCCTACTATTGGTGGAGGACCTTGATTTCCATAGTCCCGAACGAGCGAGTAACTTGGGACTTCTTTCAAACGAAATTCCGGAAGAAATTTATTAGCCAACGGTTCATTGATCAGAAGCGTAAGGAGTTCTTGGAACTCAAGCAAGGCCGTATGACTGTATCTGAATACAAACATGAATTCGTAAGACTCAGTAGGTATACCCGGGAGTGTGTAGCTGATGAGGTTGCTATGTGCAAAAGATTCGAGGAAGGATTGAATGAAGATTTAAAGCTACTAATGGGTATTTTGGAAATAAAAGAATTCGTTACACTAGTCGAACGAGCCTGCAAGGCGGAAGAACTTGGAAAGGAGAAGAGGAAGGCTGAATTTGAAGCTAGAGATTATCGTAAAAGATCGGCGGGTAAAGCTCCGTTCTTAGCTGTAAAGAAGTTCAGGGAGGACATTAATAAGTCGAGGGCGACTGCGGGAATTTCCATCAGGGCAAGACCGTCGATGGGCTCCCGAGCTACTTCAGTAGCTAGTGTGGGCAATAATCGTCACGAGAAACCTGAATGTCCCCAATGTGGAAGACGACACCTAGGTGAATGTTGGGGCAAGTCTACTACCAGGGCCTGTTACGGATGCGGTTCGAAGGACCACTTCATTAGAGATTGCACGGAGCTGGATGAGAAGAATAAGATTCAAGGTGCAAGACCTAGTGGAGTGACATCTAGAGGTAGACCACCGAGATTTTTAGGAGGCAGGGGTGGTAGTCAGAGGCAGCAGGGGTGGTAGTCAGAGGGGGGCCTCTGATACGGCCGATCGCGCCGAGAACCGTACTCCTGCTAGAGCATATGCCATTCGCGCACGAGAGGAGGCATCCTCCCCCGACGTCATCACTTGTACTTTCACTCTCTTTGATACTAATGTGATTGCATTGATTGACCCTGGCTCTACTCATTCATATGTATGCGAAACCTTAGCATCCAGTAAGACTCTACCTGTTGAGTCTACTGAGCTAGTAATTCGAGTGTCAAACCCTTTGGGTCAATGCGTACTTGTTGATAAAGTGTGTAAGAGATGCCCTCTAATAATCCGAGAATCCTGTTTTCCGGCCGATTTGATGCTTTTGCCGTTCGACGAGTTTGATGTTATTCTTGGTTTGGATTGGTTAACCGCGCATGATGCGGTTGTGAATTGCAAAAGCAAGACTATCGATTTGAGGTGCGCAAATAACTAAATAATCCGAGTTGAGTCTGCGGACTTAAGGGGGTTGCCAGCTGTAATATCAGCGATGTTGGCCCAGAAATATGTAAGGAAAGGGTGCGAAGCATACCTCGCGTATGTACTTGATGACAATGAGTTAGAAAAGAAACCCGAATCGGTGCCGGTGGTTTGTGAATACCCGGATGTTTTTCCTGAAGAGTTACCGGGTTTGCCACCTGTTCGGGAGGTAGAGTTTGGTATTGAGCTTGTACCTGGAACTACGCCAATTTTGATCGCTTCGTATCGTATGGCACTAACCGAGTTAAAAGAGTTGAAAGCTCAGTTGCAAGAATTGACGGATAGAGGTTTCGCTCGACCGAGGTTCTCACCTTGGGGTGCACCAGTATTGTTCGTGAAAAAGAAGGACGGAACCATGAGGTTGTGCATTGATTATCGTCAACTGAATAAAGTGACGATAAAGAATAAGTATCCGTTACCGCGTATTGATGATCTGTTCGATCAATTAAAGGGAGCATCGGTGTTTTCAAAGATAGATTTGAGATCGGGTTATTATCAGTTGCGGATTCGAGATTCGGACGTACCCAAAACTGCTTTCAGAACGAGGTACGGTCACTACGAGTTCTTAGTGATGCCGTTTGGGCTCACTAATGCCCCTGCGGTGTTTATGGATTTGATGAATCGGATCTTCAGGCCGTATTTGGATCGGTTCGTAGTTGTGTTTATTGATGACATCTTGGTCTATTCAAGAGATGAGACCGAACATGCTGAGCATCTGAGGCAAGTGTTGCAAATTTTGCGGGATAAGCAGTTATATGCTAAGTTCAGTAAGTGTGAGTTCTGGTTAAGAGAGGTTAGCTTCTTGGGTCATGTGGTATCCGCATCGGGTATTCGAGTTGACCCGAGCAAAATTTCAGCCATACTTAACTGGAAGCCTCCGAGAAATGTTACCGAAGTCTGGAGCTTTCTAGGGCTCGCCGGTTATTACCGACGATTTGTCAAAGGTTTCTCGATGATAGCCACACCAATGACGAAGCTACTTCAGAAGGATGTTAAGTTCGAATGGACGGAGAAATGTCAGAAAAGCTTCGATCAACTGAAAACTCATCTGACTGAAGCTCCAATTTTGGTGCAACCCGAATCGGGTAAAGAGTTTGTCATTTATAGTGACGCATCCCTACTTGGGTTGGGTTGCATATTGATGCAAGAAGGTCGAGTTGTGGCCTATGCGTCGAGACAATTGAAGCCACACGAGAGAAATTATCCGGCCCATGATCTCGAACTAGCCGCCATTGTGTTTGCATTGAAAATATGGCGACATTATTTGTTTG
This sequence comes from Gossypium hirsutum, assembly GCF_007990345.1. Classification (NCBI taxonomy): domain Eukaryota; kingdom Viridiplantae; phylum Streptophyta; class Magnoliopsida; order Malvales; family Malvaceae; genus Gossypium; species Gossypium hirsutum. The sequence goes on along the minus strand of NC_053433.1, from coordinate 55,128,826 downwards.
GCGAGAAGTGCCATGTGTTTTCGGATCACAAAAGTCTCAAATATTTGATGACTCAACGAGACTTGAATCTGCGACAAAGACGTTGGCTTGAGTTGTTGAAAGATTACGAGCTTGTCATTGATTACCACCCGGGAAAGGCTAATGTGGTTGCAGATGCCTTAAGCCGGAAATCACTGTTTGCTTTGCGAGCGATGAATGTACACTTGTCTGTTCTACCTGACAATGTGTTAGTAGCTGAATTAAAAGCCAAACCATTATTGACTCATCAAATTCGTGAAGCTCAGAAAGTCGATGAGGAATTGGTTGCAAAACGAGCTGAGTGTGTTCCGAACAAGGAATCGGAGTTTCAGATTGATGATGATGGTTGTTTGAGGTTTAGAAGTCGTTTGTGTGTTCCAAGGAATTCAGAACTCATTCCGATGATTCTGAACGAAGCCCATTGTAGCCGAATGTCAATTCACCCGGGGAGTACGAAAATGTACAACGACTTGAAATGTCGGTTTTGGTGGCATGGTATGAAACGAGACATCTCCGACTTTGTTTCGAGATGTTTAATATGTCAACAAGTGAAAGCGGAACATCAAGTGCCTTCAGGGTTACTTCAGCCGATCATGATACCCGAGTGGAAATGGGATCGAGTCACAATGGACTTTGTATCCGGACTGCCATTGTCAGCAAGTAAGAAGGATACGATTTGGGTTGTTGGTGATAGACTGACTAAGTCGGCTCACTTTATTCCCGTGCGTACGGATTTTTCATTGGATAGACTAGCTGAATTGTACGTTTCTCAGATTGTGAGATTACACGGGGTACCTATTTCTATCGTGTCGGATAGAGATCCGAGATTCACCTCACGATTTTGGAAGAAATTGCAAGAAGCTTTGGGTACCAAGCTGCATTTTAGCACCACTTTTCATCCCCAAACCGATGGTCAATCCGAGCGGATAATTCAGATACTTGAGGATATGTTGAGATGTTGCATCCTCGAGTTTAGTGGTTCATGGGAACGGTATTTACCCTTGATCGAATTCGCTTATAACAATAGTTTCCAATCAAGTATTAAGATGGCACCTTACGAGGCTTTGTACGGTCGTAAATGCCGTACGCCATTGTTTTGGACCGAGCTCGGTGAAAGTAAAATTTTCGGAGTTGATTTGATTAAAGATGCCGAACAGAAAGTAAAGGTAATCCGTGAAAGTCTGAAGGTAGCCACAGATCGTCAAAAATCGTATGCGGATCTGAAACAGAAGGACATTGAATATCAGGTGGGAGATAAAGTGTTCCTTAAAGTTTCGCCTTGGAAAAAGGTACTCAGATTTGGCCGTAAAGGCAAGTTGAGCCCGAGATTCATTGGGCCGTACGAAATCTCCGAACGAGTTGGTCCGGTTGCATATAGATTGATTTTGCCCCCTGAACTTGAAAGGATACACGATGTCTTTCATGTTTCGATGCTTCGACACTATAGATCTGATCCTTCGCACATAATTAGTCTGTCGGAGGTTGAAATTCGAGCCGATATGAGTTATGAAGAAGAGCCGATGTGTATCCTAGCTCGTGAAGTGAAGGAGTTGCGGAACAAAAAGGTTCCGTTAGTAAAGGTGTTATGGCTCAAACACGGGATTGAGGAAGCTACTTGGGAAACCGAGAGTTCGATGAAAGAACGATACCCAAACCTATTTACCGGTAAGCTTTTCGGGGACGAAAATTTCTTAAGTGGGGGAGAGTTGTGACACCCCAAAATTTACCCTAGTCGGGAAGTGGTTTCGGGACCGCTAAACCGCGTCATAAAAATAATTAGCTGTCATATTTGATGCTTATTATATGTATATATGCATGTGTGAAAATTCCATGTTTGAATTTTTTTTAATTGAAGGTGAATTTTAGTAAATAGGACCTATGTGAGAAAATCTGGAAATGTGATTGGTTAAATTACAAGGACCTATTAAAGCATGTGGTGAGAATAATGGCTTTGCATGTCAAATACCCCTTCTTTTATACATAGTGGCCGGCCATGATGGAGCATATATTAGAATAGGTGGTAAGTTTCCATGAAGTGGTCATTATTTTATGTAAAGGAAAGGAAATAATAAAAAGAAATACTAAGGATAATAAAAGAAGTAACAAAAAAACAAAAGGGGGTCATTACCTTGTTCTTCTTAGCCGTACAAGAACAAGAAAAAGGAGGGGGGGAGCAAAGGCATTCGGCCTTTTGAATAAAGAGGAGGTTAGTAAATTTTGTTAATTTTTCTTTTGAAATAATAGTTGTTTGGGTTAATCATCACGTTTTTCTTACCTAGCCATACTAAAATTTCGAATTTAGAGTGTTGGATGGAGCTTTCGGTTATGGTATGTGTGAGAAGAACTTGATTTTTTCTTACCTTTAAGTTTTGATGGATAAAGAAACAAAAGGTTGTTGATGAAAGAAATTAATGTGTTAAGAGATTATATGAAACTTATTCATGTTTATATATGTTATATGCATTGAAAATGGTTGATGATTTTGGAGGTGATTAGCTTGAATCGGCCATGGTATATCCATAAACACGATCTATGCTTGTTATGTTACTCATGGTTAAAACAATTCGGCTATGACATTCGGCCATGGATGGTTGTATTTCTTTGATGTCGTTTTTGATGCTTTAGGGTATTGAGGGTTGATTATAGATGAGGTGAGTTTCTTGATTTAAAATTTGATGGATGTTAAGCTAGTTAGGCAACCAAAGGTTCAATATTTTTGTTATGTGGTCATATGTGCATTTCGGCCATGGTCTTTGCTTGAATATGAGATTTGTAATGTGATTTTCCTAGATTGTCTATGAATTTTTGGTTGTTGATTTCATGGTAATGGTATATTGAATCCATGACTTGAATCCATGAAAATTTAGTAAGGTTGCATTCGGCAACTTGCTTGGAATTAAAAAATTGATGTCTAAGCTTAGGTGATTTCGATGATGATATATATATATTCATAAGTATATTTAGTTGATTCGGCTTTGGTAGTTGCATGAGGTTATTAGCCGAATATACTAACATACATATACATGTGAAATTGGATTGTAAATATTTAGCAAGGTGGTTAAACTAGTTAAATTATTGATTTAGCTCAAGGAGTTAAAGGAGGTGAATCGAGCAAAGGCAAAGAAAAGGTTATCGAGTAGCCGAGTTGGAACCGTCTTACCCAACACGAGGTAAGTCATTAAGCATGTAGTTGGTATTATTTCAATGGTCATAATGTTATGTATTGATGCTGAATGGAATGAATAAATATACATATATATATATATGCATGTACGTATGTGATGATGAAATTGTTGAATGAAAGAAAAGAGGTAAGATGTACTGAGTTGTTGATCTCGGCACTAAACGTGCGGGATAACCATTTATGACCATGAGATTGGCGCTAAGTGCGCGGGATTAAATTGTACAGCACTAAGTGTGCGAAATGAATATGATGCACTAAGTGTGCGAATTGACCATGCGGCACTAAGTGTGCGAGTTTGACTATGTAGCACTAAGTGTGCGATTTGATTACGTAGCACTAAGTGTGCGAGTTGATTATGTAGCACTGAGTGTGCGGGCTCAATATACATTCGTGAATCATTATGGACACTATGTGTGCGACACTATTGAGTCGATCGCGGACAGCGGATCGGGTAAGTGTCTTGAGTACATGGCTAATAGGTGCTATGCTTATACTTGGTGTTGAGCTCGGTAAGTTGAACCTATATGACAACTATACTTGAAGTCACGTACATAAAATTTATCGTAGGATGGGTGAAAGGCCGTTTAGTCGTTTGATTGTAACGAAAATAAATTGATTTATGTAAATGCTTCAATGTCCTATTGATGAGTATATGGATTGTGAATGCATGAATTGATATGAAATTGAATCGATAGGTTGGAGGAACTATGGTATGGTTCGGTATGGATGGAGTAAATTGTCTCGTTCCATTTTGTTTCCTCTTGTGATAATGTTATTGATTGATGGTAGTGCATTGCTTATGACTTACTGAGTTATAAACTCACTCGATGTTTCCTTGTCACCCATTATAGGTTGCTTGGACTCATCTATTTTTTTTGCGGGGTCGGGCCGTCATCGAAGTCATCACACCGGATAGCAAGTTTTGGTACTTTCTTCTTAGTTGGCTTAGAAGAACATTTTGGCATGTATAAGCTATTACGTTGTGTTTGAATTTTGGCATGTAAACTTTAAGCCATGCGAAAATGGCACGAATGTTCGATTGAGTTGGATCAAGGGTAGGCATGAGATGGACTCAGTTACTTTCGTAACAGATGCTGGCAGCAGCAGTGTCATGAGATTGAAAAATCACTAAAAATAGTAGGAGTTGAATTAATTGATGAATAAATTATGTAATCGAAGCTCGATGAGTCTGCTTTCATGAGGAAGTAACGAAAAGATCATATGGGCAGTATATTAAGAGAAAATCAGATTATAGTGGGACAGGGCCAGAACGGTTTCTGGATTCCCTGCTCTGACTTTGGAAATTCATTACAAATTAACCAGAGATAATTAGGGGTCGTACCATATATGTACAGATTCCTCTCTGAGTCTAGTTTTCATAGAAACAAACGGCATCAGTATTGAAGCCCCTTGTAGGGAGATATCCAAGTCGTAATGGGAAAAGGTCAGTGTAGTCGATCCCTGCAACTTGGGAGAATTTGACTAATAAACTGTACTAATTGGCCCAACCAAAAATTCTAGAAAACAATACATAGATGGGCACATGAGTCTAGTTTCGGGGAAAAATTACGAAACTGATTTTCGAGTTACGAAACTCAAGATATGATTTTTAAAACGACTAGTACACAGATTGGGCCGTGTCTGGAAAATAAATTTTGTAAGGGGTTAAAGTCAGTTAACACCTCGTGTTCGACTTCGGTATCGGTCTCGGGTTCGGGGTGTTACACTTGAACTTTGACTAACTGACCAATTTATAAAATATATTAAATCACGATTCACTATTATACTCTATGTAACTCATAAATATTAATTAACTACATCTATGGACTCTCTCATCAGAACTATGGTCTTGAAACTACTATTTCTAACACCATTAAAATATAGGTTGCTACACATAATTCTAGGCTTGAATATCAAGAAAATTACGAGAAAATTTATAGAATGACTTGGATAAAAAATTTCATCAAATAAAATTTGACATTGAAGATGGAAACATGTTAAAAGAATCGTAAAAGTGAAAATATGAAAAAAATGACCAAATTACAAAATTTAGAAAGTATAAGGAAAAATGTGAAAAATCACCTAAATATGAAAAAAATATGAATTATTGTGGATTATTTAACATGAAATGGATTAGAATGTGATTTGGTGTGATGAAAATCACTTTTGGGATTGAATTGAAAATTTTTAATAGTTAAGGACTAAATTATAATTTTCTAATTTTATCGTGAATAGAGCCAAAATGCGATCTTCATTACTCATGAATTGATAATAAATATTTATGATGAATTATGAACTAAAATGATCTAAGTATATAATTTTGAGAAGAATCTCTAAAAAGGGCACAACGGAGAAAAATGGTAGTAAAATGGTAATTTGGTCCATTCCAGAGACTTTTATGATAAAGTAATATTAAATATGATCTTTGATATTCATAATTATTTTGAATTGTTCGAAACTTATTTTAAAGAAACAAGCCTTAAAGTGACATAAATAGACTTTAAATGGATGGGCTTGGGCCTTGAGCCCATTTGTTGACAAATTTAAATGGGGAATGAAACCCCTGTCAACTTATTTCTCTTCCTCTTTAGTTGAAAGCAAGCTCCCATTGCTTCCATTTTCCTCCTTTTTATTTTGCTTATTTCTTTAATTTCTTCCAAAATTTCGATTACCCACCCTAAGATTTTGTTAAAATCTTCATGTAAAAAACCTCCTATGCTCATTTCTTCCATCAATTTCATCATTCCCAACTTAGGGTTTATGAAGCTTTTGTGAGAGAAGATGAAGCTAGTGTGAGAAAGCTTCAAAAAGGTAAGAAATAGTTTCCTACACCTCCATTACTTTGATATTTGTTGAGAAATGATATGAAAAAAACTTACAAAAGAATTTATGTTAACATTTTGTATGTTTTTTATTGTATAGAAATGGGGAAATGTTGGTTCATGGATTTCCAAGCTTAATTGACGAGGAAATGTTGTTCGTGGGAACTTGATTAAGTGTTAGGAAGCATCCATCAAGGTAAGTATCATATATACTCATATTTCTCTTAAGTTAGTAAACTTAGGGTTTATATAATTAATATTATAATTAAGTGGTTAATGGTGCTAATATTAGTATGAAATTTTGTGACATTATGATAATTGAAATTATGACATAAGAATTTTGGGGTGCCATGGAAGTATAGGTGGACACATATAAACCATGTCACTATTATGAAAAGATTAGATAATGCCACTATGGCAAAAAAGAAATGTCAAAGTGCAAAGTCTTGCCTTAAGTTGACAAGTATCGATACAAGCTTAAAATGCCAAAATGATTGTAAGATTTATGGAAATATTTTGTAAATACTTATCTTATGTTTAATTGACTTTATTGAAAATACATTGAGTATAATATTGTAAATTTATATTTGTATGTTTGAAAAATATGGTTTTGAACAAGTAAGTAAAGTTCACCTATGTTAAATGATGCTAGAATTCTTATTATTGGCATGAAAATGACTTCAACGAAGAACCATGTAAGATGTATCCTTATGGAGATAAAAAGGAAAGCTTTGAAATCTTTTGTAGTGGCATAATCCCATGGTTTAAATTATTGATTTATAATATAGTTTTTCACACCATGAATACTGACACATAACCATAATTTGATTTGCGACATGATTTTATTGATATTTTGAAAACCTTGAACAGGGCCCTAGTAGCTTAGATAAATAGTTAGGATACTATTGGTATGCCAATAGAGGATTTCTATTTGTACTATGGTACTCCTGTTACTAGCACTTCAATGCTCCTATTTTTGGCACCACCCCTCATCCATGTTCATAGCTGGATTATGGTTACGGGGATTCTACCACACATAACATAACAAAATCATTCTACACCAATGTAAAATTTATCTAAACAATACTTAGTCATCAAACACATGATCAAAAATATGTTATTCTTATGTTATTAGGGTTAAATTGAGGTTATGGAATCCCTAAAACAATTTTAAACAAAACAAGGACTTAATTGAAACATTTCAGAAAAAGAAGTAAAAAATACAAAGCAGGGATCACACGGCTGTGTGACAGGCTGAGGCCATGTAATTATCTATATCCGTGTATACTAATTGGCACCTAAATCACACAGACCACATGGCTGTGCCATATGCCTGTGTATGGCACAAGGCTATGTGTCAGGTCCTGTATTAGTCCGTGTGCACCTAAAATTCTCTTTTTCAACAAGTTAACTATTCCTAGTTCACTTAAGGCACAAGCTACTTCATACCGTCATTCAAACCTGTTCAAAAATAATCATAACATACCCAAAAAAACAATTAATTCATTCATCCTATGTGCCTAACCAATGTGCCACAATTGACACCTTAATTCAAAAAATTACAATTCAACATTCATCACCATTTAAGAATTATTCACATACCATACACAATTGCACAAATTCAACTTCACATGCCAAAAAAAATATTAGGCAAATTTAGCTAAATGACCTAATCATATTGTCATTGCATCTCAAAACATATAATCAACTAGAACTTATCATTACATACCATTTTAACCACAACTTATATTTACACACTTACAATCAAAATGCCTATTTACATATCACTTATACTGTAACGTCCTCCTACCCGAGACCGTTGCCTGAGTCGAACACGAGGTGTTAATGGACTTAATTCGTTAATTAAACAGCTCAAACAATTTATTTTAGAATTTCCAGACAAGCTAGCTAACTGCATCACAGTCGCTAAAAAACTCGAGTTACGAAACTTGAAATCCAATTCCGTAAATTTTCCCTGAAAATATACTCATATATCTACTTACTAAAATTTTTTCTAGAATTTTTAGTTGGGCCAATTAGTACAGTTTATTAGTTAAATTCTCCCCTGTTTTAGGGTTCGACTACTCTGACCCCTGTGTATTACGAATCAGATATCTCCATGTATAGAGTTACAATGACTATGCCGTTTGTTTCTAATAAAACTAGGATCAATAAGGATTTCATACATGTAAGGTAAAACTCCTAATTGTTTTTTTTTACAATTTATGGTAAATTTTTAAATTTAGAATAGGGGATTCAGAAATTGCTCTGACCCTATTTCACCAAAACGTAAATATTTCATAAAATAAAACTCTTTTACCTATTTTGTTTCTTCCACATGAAAATAGATTCATTAAGCTTAAATTCCATATTTTATTCATTATCTAATTCTATATCTACTATTTTTAGTGATTTTTCAAACTCACGTCACTGCTGCTATGTGATTCTGTTTTATATCCAATTTCACCATTTTATGGATTTGCATAGATTAGTTAACACATAAAGCATACGTGTTATCAAATATAATCTTGATTAGCCACTCTAATAGCTAATAATTCTAAAACATTGCCATGCCATACATGAGCTATATCATAAGATTATATACACAAAACGATTATAATGCTATACATGCCATATTCCCAAAATATGCAAGCCACCATGCCGAGATGGTCCGTTGATAGTGTGAGCGTGCCTCCGACCGTCCTGATCTCCAAACCGGCTTGTCAAAACTACAAGGAATGGAAGGGAGGGAGTAAGCATAAATGCTTAGTAAGTTCACATGCAAATAAAAAATAACTTAACAAAGCAATTATACCAACCAACATTAGCATAATATCACCAAAACATATATCACATTTCTATTCATCATTCATCGTCTTACTACATTATTGTTGTCGTATCAAGTCTCAACCCGAGGGTTAAGTACATACCTGTCCTAAGTGCCCATTCCACAACACTTACCAATACGTCACTTGCATCTTGAGTATTCTTCCATTTCACTAGAATTTTACCCGTTGAACACATCGGAATATAACTCGGATACATGGAAAGTTTGCACATAAGTGCCACATATGTAGCCAAGCTACCATGTAAACCGCCCATAAGCGAACTCGGACTCAACTCAATGAGCTCGGGTGTTCGTATCCATAAGTGAACTCGGACTCAGCTCAACGAGTTCGGATGCCTAGTTACATCTCACGAACTCGGACTCAACTCAACGAGTTCGGATGTTCGCATCCATAAGTGAACTCGGACTCTACTCAATGAGTTCGAATGCCCAAATATCTGAATCTATTCCTAAGGTTCAACGGGACTTTCCTCGTTCATATTCTTAAGGTTCAATGGGACTTTCCTCGTTCATACTCTTTTACCATTCTCCTTGGAATACCAAATTCTCCTTGGAATACCAATGACGATACTTCGGTAGTCTTTCACATTTTTCACATAATTCACAAAATTTTTGCATGTTGTCCAACAATGACCAAAAAGCATAGAATTGCATGATAACAATCATAATATCGTATAAATAGCATTAAATGATTTAAAATAACAGTTATATTACAATATTTACATATGAACCTACCTCGATACAAAATGAGAATAGTCGAGCCTATTCCTCGTAAACTTTATTTTTCCTTCAATCTCGACTCAAATATCTTTTCTCTTGATCTATAATACCAAATTAATTTATTTAATACACACATTCATCAAAACAACCCTTAATACGAACTTTGGTAAAATTACCATTTTGCCCCTAAACTTTCACATATTTACACTTTTTCCCCAAGGCTCGTAAATTAAACCTCATCCTATTTTCTTATATTTTATGACATGCTGATCATTTTTCCCTTCTATAGAAACATCAAATTCACACTCTAACATGTACTTATGAATATTAGGTATTTTTACCGATTATGTCATTTTACTCATTTTTACGGAAAATCACTTAGCAAAAGTTGTTTAACACAATATCAAACTTCATATTCTACCATAAAACATCAAAATTCATACATATCATCCATGGGTAAAATTTTAAATATAAACCCTAGCTCAAAATATTGGTAGAAATAGTTAAACCGAGCTACGAGGATTTCAAAAATGTAAAGAACATTAAAAACGAGCATAGAAATCACATACAATCAAGGCTTAAAAGTGTTGAAACCCTAACTATGGTGGAGAGAAAAATTTGGCAGCAACTTATGGAGAAGATGATCATTTTTTTGTTATTTTTCCCATTTTATTTCATTTAATATTCAAATGACCAAAATGCCCTTCCTTACTAAACTTTCAAAAATTCCATTCATGTCCAATTTTTGTCCATAAACTTAGAAATTGGTCAAATTGTTATTTAAGACCTCCTAATTAATATTTCAAATCAATTTCATGCTAGAAACTTCTAGAATGCAAGTTTTGTAACTTATTCAATTTAGTCCCTAACTTCAAATTAAGCACTTTATGCATAGAATTTCTTCACGAAATTTTCACACAATCATGCAATCATATCATAGACCTAAAAATAATCATAAAATAATTATTTCTATCTCAGATTTGTTGTCCCGAAACCACTATTCCGATTAGGCCCTAATTCGGGATATCACATATACCATATCAAAAAATGATAAAAAATCTACCGAGTCATTGAACAAGTAGTGTGAGCTTCAACTTGAATTCTAACTGACTACAAAACTTTTGAAGATTGGAATGACAAAAATGTTCAAGTGTACACAATCGCAGTAAGTAATAAAGTGACAAGTAAATGTCGAGTTATCGTACCCACAGGGACTGTGAAAAAAAATTATTTATGAATGCAATTTTAAAAACACTTTAGTGAAGAAAAATATTTTGATTTGAGGAGGTTATTAGAAACTAGGATTTTAACTAAGTAAAATAAATAAAAATAAAATAAAGTTCCAATGCACGATTTCAAAAGATGATTTTAATCAAGATGGCATAGTCGTGTTAGATTAATTACATTTCTTAACTTAGAATTACTAAACTCATGTTTACTTTGTTACGAATAAATTCATGGCAACTCGGTAATTTGCTAACTTATGAACATACTTACTTACCAAAATCAATTAATCTCTTGACTATATCTCTAAGTCAATTCAATCGATTAAATAAATTTTAATAAGCAAATGTGTTAATGCACATACATACTTATGAAACTAAAATAATCTCTTGTACATATCTCTATGCCAATTCAAACAATTAATTCAATCTAATAAGCACATAAAAGATTACATGAGCTAACAATGTATTTCTACCTTGACACAGTTTAATCACAATAATCTTGCAAGTTATGGAAGGCTAATGTATCGTTAGATACCATTGCTAATTTAACCCTCAGCTACCTTAGATGATTAAACATGCACTGATTAAGTATCGTGTCAATTAATTACAATTTCAATCTATTTAAATAATTAATTCATTAGTTACCTTACAATTGTAATGCAAGAATAACTTAGTCATGGTTTTACTTAATCAAACATCTTACTGAGGCCTATAACAACACAAACACAATTTTAATAAATTAAGTAGATGAAATGCAATCAACCTAACAAGAAATAAATTTAAGCCATATTAATTAAATTAAACATATCAACATCACAAAGATTCATAGACATGTTCATCATAACAACAACAAAATTAAAAGGATAGGGAACAAGAATCAAATCCGGTGATCCTTCGAGGCTTGACTAGTTTGCTCCGCTCCTCCTTCTCCGCTTGTTCTTGTTGAACCGAGGCCCCCATGAACACTTGAATGCTACTCCAAATGGTGGATGAATGACTCTTTTTTGAGAGATGAAATCGGCAAGGGAATGAAGAATAATGAAAGGGAAATGAAGAAAGAAAAATGAGAGAGAAGTGAAGATATGAGAAGAGTTAAGATGTCTTTGAAGTGAGCAGGAAAGGGGGGTATTTATAGGTTGGGATGGCTGCTAAAATTAGCACAAATCAGCAGCCATAGAGTCCCCCCATGGCCGGCTACACATGTGACAAGTTTGAAGAATTCAAACTTGCTAAGGTAGTGGCAAATCTATAAAGCCACAAATAGTGGAGCGGTTTGAATGCAATTTGAAAGAGCCTTCAATGGCCATTTTGAAAGTTAAATAATCAGCCAAGCAAGCTGATTGGGTCAGCATGTGTTACAGTTTTGGGCTGCACAGTGCTCGGTTGGATCGGTTTTCTCGGTTTAGCTCAATTGGGCCACTTTTCATAATTAATTAATAATAATTTATTTAACCCAAATTAAATTAGATTAAAATCAAAATTAATTATATTATGAATTAATACACATAATTTGGACCATCTTAATTTGCCTTGATGATTCAAAATTGCTTCTCAGTTTTGTGCTTCTAATAGTGTTTGCCGAGCCGTTTTTCGCCCTTTGTGATAATCTATCGAAAAAGATCAAAATTAATCAAAATTTATTATCAAATTAAGTAAAATTCAACATGTTAATAATTTAATTACAATTTAATTACTTTATAATAATTAAATATTTTTTGACAAGAATTTTACTGGAACTGCATGAATTTGAGTTAAAAAAGGCATGAAAAAGTGTGTATATTTTCATGTTTCCAATGATCTAAAAGAAATAAAACAAAATAAAAGTAAGAAACACAATTCTTAGTAAATTTGTACATACATTTAGCATAACTTACTCGAGTCTAATATACATATGCATTGAACATACAATTTATACATTTAAGAAACATGGTGATCATGGATGGCCTATTCAAACCACAATCCAAGAAGGTTAGTTCCTTCACATAACATGAATAAAACATTGCCATGCATATGAACTATATGCAAATAAAAATACTTGGTACATAAATCACCACTCACTTGTAGCAAATTATACAATCATCTCCAATTCAAATAACTATTTTCCATTTCATATATCCATTTGCCACCAAATGAACCATAGTGAAAAAACATTGGATACAAGGATAACAATGCTCACACGAGCTGTTAAAAATGGGCCTGTGCACACGAGATGTGAAGAATCCACAATAAATATAGGATCTTAGCCATCGGTAGGACATCCAAAACCAACGCCCGAAACGGTAACAACCCTAATGACATGTCATTTGTATGCTAGCCATTCACAAAGTTCATAAGGACCTCGATTCATAACCATATTTTAACATTATCACCTTCACATGAATACAACAAATGTAATTTCCACTTTCAATCACGTACCTCAATTATAATATCATTACATATTGATCCATACAATGATTAAAATTATTATACAAAGTAATTGAATCACAGACATACTCAAACATATTAAAAAAATACAACCATTCAACTAGTTTATACACTATACAAACTTACCTAAACTGAATCAGCAGCAAATACGACACCAGAGACTATTCAGTAATTTTTCCTTTACTGCGTTTGTTTACCGGTTGATCCGTTTCTTGATCTATATGATAATTTAATTCAATTAACCATTAAAATACATTGAAACATTTAAACTCATGCATATTACCCCTTTATAAATGTTTTACAAATTTGCCCTAAAATTTTTCCTTTTATTCAATTTACTCCCTAAAACTGAAACTCACATATTTTCACAATTAAACCAACAAACTTAGTGTCAAATTCAAAATAGTCCCTTAACAACCCATAAGTAACTATATTTCATAATAATTCCTTTTAAATTAAATATTTAATCAAATTTGTCCCTAAGCTCAAAACTAACTAAAAATTACTTTACAAAGTAGTCATATTTTAACACCAAGCTTGTAATCTACCAACCAACCTCAAGTACACTTAAAAAACCATTAATTGCAAGTCCCAAAACCTTTAACAATAGTCATTGGGTTAGCTAGATTAAGCTACAACGATCTCAAAAACATAAAATTTACTAAAAACGAAATCAAAATTAATTTACACTAAAGATGAATTCTTGGCTGAAACTTCTAAGGTTTTCCAATGGTGGTTTTAGTTGATAAAATGCAAATGGAGAAGATGAAAGCTTGTTTTCCTATTTTTATTTTAATTCTATTTACTTATTTACCAATTTACGCTTGTAATTTAATTAAAATTTTAATAAAAACTTGCAAAAACCTTCCACCTACATTCAAAATATGGCTATTTTCCATTTAAAGCGATCTAATCATGCTTAAGTAGTCATTTAGAACCATTATATTTATAGTGATTAGCTTTTTAGCTTTTACGATTTACTCCTTTTTACTATATTAACCACCAAACATCAAAATCACTGTATGACACTTTAATAGACTCGTAAATTTCAGAAAAATAATATTTACTATTTCACTAGTCAGAATTGTGGTCTCGAAGCCATCGTTTTTGACACCACTAAAAAACTGGTTGTTGCAACTCTCCTCTAAAGGAGTTGATGTCGTTGAAAATCTTACCAGAGAAAAGGATCAGGTATTACAATTTCATAGATTCTTCCAGTAGCCAGGTAGCTTCCTTGATATCATTACACTATCAAATAACATTTACTAAAGCTATACGTTGTTTCTAATTTCTTTGATTTCCCAAGCCAGAGCTTTAATCCATTCCTCATTATACGTCACATTAGACTATATCTCTATATCAATTGGAGAGATCACGTGGGAGGGATCAGATCTGTATCGTCTCAACATCGATATGTGAAAACTTTATGAATCTTTTCTAGTTTTGACAGCAAAGCTAAACGAAAAGCTATTGACCCTATTCCCTTGAAAATCTCATACGAATCGATGAATCGTGGACTAAGTTTCCCTTTTTGGCCAAAATAGAGAACTTTCTTCTAGAGAGATACCTTCAGGAACACTTTCTCACTAACCTTAAATTAAATGTCTTTTCTTTTCAGATTGGCGTATGATTTTTGAAGGTCAAAAGCAGCTTTCTAACAATCTCGTATAACCTTAAATTTTTCTTTGATTTCACAGATCAAGTCTGTACCCAAAATCTTTTTATCACTCAATTCAGTCCAGTACAGTGGAGTTCTATACTTTCGACCATAGAAAGTTTTGTACAAGGTTATTTTAATACTCGATTGGTAACTGTTGTTATAAGCAAATTCAACTAATGGAAGAAAATTTTCCTAGTTCCCTTCAAATTCAAGAATTCAACAATGGAGCATATCCTCGAGTATCTGAATTACTCTCTCAGATTGAACATCGGTTTAAGGATAAAATCCCATGGTAAAATTCAATTTAGTGTCCAGAGCCTTTTGTAAGTTAGCCCAGAATCAAGGGGTAAATCTTGGATCGTGGTCAGAAATAATTTACAATGGTACACAATGCTATTTGACAATCTTAAAGACATACAACTCTGCCAACCTCTCAACTGAATAATCTATGTGTAAAGGGATAAAATGTAACACCCCACTTGGTAAAGCCCTAGTGTCTTGATACTATTTAGGTAAATAAGCCAGAGAGATAAGTTTTGAATAGGTATAGTGTAAACTCTAAATTATATATATTTTATAGCTGTTTATATCACCTTTTTACTTAGATTTTATGTTAATCCCAAGTATTTGGATATTTAATTGGGTGATTTTTGTTCTTATTGAGACAAAGGGCATAATTTTAGTAAAGTATGCAATTTTATGGCTTTATGTATTAAATTTTACATAATTTAAGTATCTTATGTTACATAGCATTTTCTATACTTTAATTGTTGCAGTGAGACCTTGAATTAATAAATGTGGGAGCTTATTCAAATCATATATGGATGGCAAAGACAACAAATTGAGTCAAGAGAAGTTAATTTGATCCAGTCGAAGTTGTCTGGTTGAGAAGAGTAAGTCTGATAGTGATTTGGGTTAAAATTCATCCAAGTACGAGAAAAGTAGTCCAATTTGGCTAAGGCATCAAGAGCAACCCAAATTAGCTTTGAGATAATTAATTTGGATGTCCCTACACTTTTGAAAAAAGAATGATAAATCAACCCTTAATTAATACCTAAGAAACCATCCAACCCCTTGCATGATTCATGCATGAAATCAAGTATGAATCAAACAACCACCAACCTCTTCCTCCACATTTCATGATCGGCCAAGCAAGGGAGCATTTCAAGGTATCTCTATGCTATTCTTAGTAAACTCCCTAGCCATCCCTCTACTATAAATACCATCTCTCATTTCCCATTTCAAGCATCATTCACTCATCCCTCAATTCACAACATTTCTTATCTTTCTTTTCTTTTTTCCACGTATAAGCCTTTCCATTTCCCCATTTCTTTTAGCTAGAATTTTTCCTTTAGGAAAACCACTCGTGGCTAGCCACCTTGTAGAGCATTTTGTGAAGAAGGAATCATGAGAATCAAAGGAAGCCACCACGATCGATCTTTAGAGAATCACCGAAATTATCGAGAGTTTCTTCTTTCCTATTATTTAATTTTTTTCTTTGTTATTCAACATGTTTGCAATTGTTGTGATGTTTTTCCATTGACAATGTTGACTTAATTTTGTTGAGCTAGAATAATTGCAATGACTGGATAAAATTCATTTAATTCATGTTTATATTATTTTTTGCCTTAGTTGTTCATGCTTCCAATTAAAATCATTATATATTTCATGCATTAAAATATGTTTCAATGCGTTAGAATTAGTTTGTCAATCCTAATCAGATGATAAATAATGGACACGATAATTTTTAAGGTGCATGCTTAATTTATATCCTAATTAGAATAAACTAGGGGGTCATAATAGACTAAGAGAACTTATTACCTTGCATAACTTTAGGTTTATGTGATTAAATTGTTTCAAACTTAATCTGTCCTTGTTACTTCACATAAATTCTAAGGAATCCTTAGTTAAATTATAGCATTGGTTTATGCATATTTTTCTAAGGATAAGATTTGGTTGAACTTATTTGAGATTCCCAGTTAATGAATGATTGAGTTGGCATGGAACATTTTCCGAACATTGTTAAAAATGATGAAAATGATTTTAGTCAAATGTTGTAATTGTTCTAGCTTATTCATGTTATTGTTTTTGAACTTATGAAATTGCTACTAAACCATCACTTTGCATTTTATTTCATCTTATTTTCATTTAGGTTAAAATTTGCATTTAGTTAATTAGTTTAATTTAACATCTATCATTTCAAAAAAATTGTGTTTTCTTTACCAACTTGTGAATTAATAATATTACAATTATTTGATTAATAGATACAGTACCTGTGGAGATGATAACTCTTTTACTTACTTATTACTTGATAATGACTGTGTACACTTGCACAAACATATACATTACAATTTTTTGGTGCCATTAGCGGGGATTTTTAATTTAATCATTATTTGTGAAATTATTTCTTACAATTTTGTTTTTTTTCTTATTTAATTAATTTTTTATTTTTATTTTTTTGATTTTCTTCTCAGGTGCTTATGATCATAGATCGAATCATTGATTTACTCCCTATAGACCTTGAAATCGAGTAGACATTTAGACGAAGGAGATGAGAAATACTAGCCCAAAGACAAGTCACGGAGATGGACTTTGAAAGTCAAAATAAAGTTCAAGGAAAAGGAGCCATTAATGCTTGTAATCCAATCCTTATTGTAGATGATAGGGCTCGAGCTATAAGGTAATACGTTATGCCACTTTTTAATAAGTTAAATCCAAGAATTAGGAGATCGGATGTTGAGGCACCGTAGTTTGAATTAAAGCCTGTAATGTTCAAGATGCTTCAAATAGTGGGCCAATTTAGTGGAATGCCTACAGAAGATTCATACCTTCACATTCGACTATGCATGGAGGTGAGTGATTCCTTTAAGGTAGCCGATGTAACTGCTGACACATTGAGATTAAAGTTGTTTTCATACTCGTTGAAAGTCTAGCATGACCATGGCTTGATTTGTTGGCACCACATTCAATTTCAACATGGCAAGAATTAGTTGAACACTTTCTGGTAAAGTATTTCCCACCTAGAAAAAATGCTAAGTTGCGAAATTAGATCATCATTTATCAACAAATGGATGAGAATCCTTATATGGTGCATGGGAAAGATTCAAGAAGTTACTTCGTAGATGCCCTCACCACGAGGTTTCACATTTCATCCAACTGGAGACATTTTATAATGGTTTTAACGCACACACAAGGTTGGTGGTAAATGCTTCTGTGAATGGTGCTCTCCTGTCGAAGTCTTATAATGAGGCTAACGAGATCATCAAGAGAATAGCCAGTAACAACTATCAGTGGCCAACAAATCCAGCAGTTTCAAGAAGACAAGTAGCCAAAATGCATGAAGTAAACACCTTTACTTCACTCTCAGCTTAGATATCTTCTATCTCTTCAATGTTGAAACAGTTTACTACTAATGGTTTAAATCATGTTGCAGCTTAGTCACCAAGTCACTTTGATGTTATTTCCTACGTATATTTTGGGGACGTTCATTCTGTCGAGAATTTTCCAT
Organism: Gossypium hirsutum; assembly: GCF_007990345.1. Lineage (NCBI taxonomy): Eukaryota > Viridiplantae > Streptophyta > Magnoliopsida > Malvales > Malvaceae > Gossypium > Gossypium hirsutum. Next base: position 55,110,416 of record NC_053433.1, on the reverse strand, counting down.
CAAGTCTTGAGTTTGTTTACTACGTAGGGAATCAACACCAAAATAGAAGTTGTAATGCCTCAAATTTCGAAAACCCTTGTTAAAATTATTTTTGTGTGTTTTTGGCGTGGAGGTATGTCTGCCTTAGTGGTTTAGTGCTCTGGGAGTGTTTGAGAAGTCTTGGGTTCAAGCCTTGGCTTGAGTAAAATTTTGCTTCTACTTGAATAAACCCTTGTCTCCAGCTAGTAGACTCTTAAATTAATGTTAGTGTCGCATGTCAGAAAAGGACTACTGGTTAAGAGGGTAAGTGGCGTGTTAGGATGCCTAAGGGGCCTGAGTTCGAGCCCTCCTGTGCGTAAAGGTGTTCTTTTTGCTGCTCTTTCTTTGTTGGAAGTTGGGTTTGATCGAAATGCTGCCTACGTGCGTAGAGTTGAATTGGCGGTTGTGGAGACCATGGTAGAGCGTTTCTAGGAGGAAAAGGTGAGGGATTTGAAAACGTGGGGATTGTGTAGCTGAAATGGTGGAGGGATTTGAGGAGAGAATCATGGAGAGTTGTGGGGAGAGCGAGTGTTTCACCGAATTGGGACTTTGGGCACTCAAGAGGAATTTGGCTTTGGGAGGGGGTGAGAGTTATTTCGGCTGAAGTGTATTGTGTTGTTTTTTTCTTCTTCTCTCTTGTTTTCGGCTTTTGAATCTGCTTTTGGGTTCGTTTCTTTCCTCGTTGTAGAGTTGTCGAAATTGGCGTTTGACCATTCGATGTTTTGAAGTGGTTATTCTTTGTTTTGCCGAATACTCTCCCCTTCTTGACGTTCTCTCTATTGCCTTTGAGTTTAATTTTTTGGGTAAGTTCTCATTAACTCTCATTCTTCATCTCTTTCCCCAATCGATACCCTCTCTTGCCGATTACACCTTTTCCCTCTTTGGACTCCCTTCGTGGTTAGCGTATTCCCTTTCTTTTCTTCCCTTATTGTTCACTTGCCGAATACCTTATTCTTCTCCTCTCTTCTTGTCATCTTCCATTTTAATACTTCAACCGTTACTGCATATATCTCTCTCTATTCTATTTTTGGCTTTTGCAAGTGATCATGGATAAATAGGTAAATACACATGATTCCCTCTGGTTTCTCTCTATCGGTGTGAACCTTTTGCTTGACATCTGCTTTCCTTTGCCGAACACTACTAGAGGGTGCCTCTATCATTCTGTCTGTACTTTCGACTTGTGTGTGGGTGAGAGACGATTGCTCTTTCCACCCAATATAGATTCTGCGGTTTTAGTAAGTGACCTTTCGTCAAGTTCAAACTATTCTTTTGTTGATGGCTGATAAGGCTCAATCGGTATACAGGTAATCCTTGAGGCATAAGGATTAGACTCTTACAACGTAGTAAGAGAGAAAACCTAAATTGACTGATCTAGACAAGTGAAAGGTAATCTTATGATTAGGGGCCTTGATTAAGGCTCGCTTCAACTCGGTTGTTAGAAAACTAACCAAAGCTTTTGTTGAAATAGGTTGGGAGTGCTCGTGGTATTGTGGAATTCTCGCAATCAGGTGTGTAATCACACTGCTATTAGCATAGATTGCAAAAGCCGAAAATGTATAACTTTTTTCGCTACACGAGCGTACACTTACTCGTGTGGTGAACCAGATGCACAAATGTGGGCATTCGATCGTAGAGGCCACCATGAGAGATTTCAGGGGCTCAGGCCGTTTTGGGCCACGTTGGGCCATGTAGGCCCCACGGGCTCGTGGGCCTACGCGAGTAAATCACACGAATGTATGGAGATTATTAGGTCAGGCTGTGTAGTTCGTAAGACCAAGGCCATTTTTGGGATTATTGGGCCACACTGGCGTGTGGGCCCACATGGGCCATGTTATAGGCTTTTGGCCCATTTGCGTTGATTGTCTGTTAAGGTTGCATGGGTCACCCAAGATGATTGTGGACCTACTGTTGGGCCGGTAAGTGTACTTGGAGCCTTATTTTTGGTAAATGATTGATATACCTCTATGTGATGTATGACTGTTTGAGCATGCCATTTATACTGGTTATACATTTATATTATGTTGCATTGCATGGGGTGGGATATATAATTTGGAGGAAGTGTACTGAAAGGCTATAAGCCTATTATTGGTAGCTCTGCTGCAAATACTGTTTTAAGTGCCGCAACTGGTGCTACATGGAGTGTAGGGTTGGGTGGGTCGATTTTATCCCCACATGGTGTGTAGGGTTCGTACGGAGATGGTGTGTAAAGGCTGGATTGAGTAGTATATTCTGATTGCATACTGTACTGAAACTGTTATTGAAATGGGCTCAGGCCCAGACTACTACTGTTACTGAAATGGGCTAAGGCCCTCACTGGGATTGCAAGGGTTTAGGCCCAAATTGTGTTTACTCTAATTGATTGCTATTATGGGATTACACACTGAGTTTCGTAAACTCACTTATCTGTTAATAGTGCAGGTAATCCCTAAACTTAGGCTGGATCGTTGTGACAGAGGACTCAGCGGTGGCCACTCGCTTTACTTATCTTTTCTTAATTTACGTTTTGGTTATATTTTGGGCTTTTCCTTCTGTAATAAGGCCTCTTGGGTATTTATTTTTAATTTGGTAGTTTATTTTTATTCATTGGATTTATATCTGCTAGCGGTAGGAAAGTCGCAAGATTTCAAAAGCCAAATGTTTTCTAAAACACCACAAAATCGCAACTAGTTTTAAAAGCTTCCGCAAACGAAAACTGTTTTATAAAATTAATAACGTTTTAATATAAGTAAACTTTAATCATTTAATTCCACATCATCAATGAATAGACATGCTTTTCAATGCGGCTTTTCAAACTATACAAAGAGGCTTGCTAAAGTTTTGATTTATGTTTTTAGAAAAGCACTTCGATGTGATATCGCCAAATTCGGTCATAACGTCTGGCCGAGTTTGGAGTGTTACATTTAGTGGTATTAGAGCGAGGTTACAAAACTCGATTGTGGATTTGGGCTTTTGTAAAAGCATGAGATTTTAACAAAATTATTTCAATTAGTTTAAAGTGATTGATATAATGTAGAAATGTTTTATGGAAGGAGTTGTACACCGAGTCTCTGCGCCAGTCCTGTAAGTCTTCTGATTGTTTATACTGAAAAGATTATAATGAAATGTTATTACTGAGGCTACTTTAGATAGTAAAACTGTACTAAAACTCTCTAGTTAGAGTAAACTACAAAATGTAGTAGGATTGTTGATTGATGTAAATCGTGATAAGTTTTATACTTTATGAATGACCATTCTTGAATACTAACTATTTTCATGACAAAGGAAAGCACACCTATCGAAAAGTAGTATAGCTTATGGCAAGACCGGAATGTCGAACCCAAAGGAACAAAAAGTACTAGTATTAACTTTTTTATTATTATCTAGCCTAAAAAATAAAGGAATTTGTTTTATCTAAACTAATTATTAAACTAAGAATACATAGAAAGTGAATTAGGGAAATAAATTTTTTGAAAACTGAATGATTTGGACAATACCTAAGGAAAAAATCCACCTAGACTTCACTTGTTATTGACTCTGAATTAGACGATTTATTCATTTGACTTGATCCGTAGAAATCCCTAATTTATATTATTATCTCTCTCGAGACTAACAATGTCTAACCCTAGGTTGATTAATTGAAATCTGTAACACCCCGAATTTGGGCCTAGAAGTATTGGGCCTTGAGTGTGGGTCCGTAAGGAGGTTTTATATAGGTATTTAATTGTGCAATGAAATGACACAATTAAATGTTTGCTTTAGTGGTTAATGGATTTGAGAAGTGTTAGAGGAATCTTGGGTTCAAACTTGGGCTTTAGCAAAAAATTTTGGTATTAAGTGAAAAAAAACCTGGATGTTTGGATGAGGGTCTTTAAATTATTGTGTTAAATAAATGACACAAGGAAGCTTGTAGTCTAGTGGTTGTGGCGTCATTAAGGTTGTATGGGAGCTTGGGTTCAAGCCTTGGCTCTTGCAATTTATTTTTGGTTTTTAAAGGGATCCTGGACTTTGGCCTTTAGACCTTATAATTAATTGGGGATAAAATATGACACAAAAAGCCTTGTGCTTAGTGGCAAGTAGCGTGTGGAGCATTTAAGGGGAGGCATAGGTTCGAATCCCATGGCAAGCAAGGAGCATTTATTTTGCTAACAGGGCGCGGCAAGAGTTGGTGTTGAATTTAAACTCTAATGTTGGAGGGATCCCACATCGGGAAGCTAACATAAGAGTGGATGCGAAGCTGGCTTTAAATAGAGAGAACCATGAGGAGAGTAGAGGTACCTTTCTTGGCTGATCCCTTTCGCTGTATGGCGTGCTCGTTTGGGTTGGGCGTCGGCTAAGAGTGCTCGGAGTGTGGATTAACTCCAGTCTCCTATCAGGTGTGTATTTCTTACTACTCTAGCTGTAGGATGGCTACTTTGGGCCGCGATGGGTCGAAAGGGGTCATGTGGGCCTAATGGGCCTACAGGCCCAATTAGATAAGTTGTTTGATTGTGTAGTAAATATTGGGCTAGGCTACGTGAATCTAATATTTGTGGCTAGATTTGGGCTAAAAGGGCCACACGAGCGTGTGGGCCCATTTTGGCCGAGAATAGGCTTTAGGCCCATTCGTATTGTTATCCCTGTTTAGAATACTTTAGTTTACTAAAATTACCGAAATACGCTTAGTTTGTAAAAATACTGAAATACCCTCGATTTGTAAAATTACTGAAATACCTTCGACTTGTAAAATTACCAAAGTACCCCCGATTTACAAAATTACCATTTTACCCCCGATTTACATAATTACCATTTTAACCCCGATTTACATAATTACCATTTTACCCTTGATTTACAGAATTACCGTTTTACCCTCGACTTACAGAAGTATCGTTTTACCCTTGATTTATAGAATTACTGTTTTACCCTCGATTTACAAAATTACTAGAATACCATAGTCTGTAAAATTGCTAAAATACCCTTGGTTTGTAAAATTACAGAAATACCCTCAATTTGTAAAATTACCAAAATACCCCTAGTTTGTAAAATTACCAAAATACCACTGGTTTGTGAAATTACTGAAATACCCTCAATTTGTAAAATTACCAAAATACCCCTGATTTACAAAGTTTCAGAAATACCATTGACTTTCTAAAAATTATGGAAATACCATTGGTTTACAAAATTACTAAAATACCTTTGGTTTGTAGATTTACCAAAACACCCTTGTAGGATGAAATGACTAAAATACCCCTATTAGGTAAAAAGACCGTAAAGCCCCTGTAGGGTAAAGTGACCGTAAAGCCCTTGTAGGGTAAAGTGACCGTAATATCCCTGTATGGTAAAATGACGAATATGCCCTTATGTTCCGTATGACTGATGTGCTTAGGATTTACATATATTGATATTGGAATAGTTGAGTTTGAGTGACAGGTGGTGGTTATCGTAGGCGATTGATTTTGGAAACGTTTCAACTTCAACCCGTAACAGGTGTGGACTAACCCTCGTAATAGCTTAGATTAATATTTGCTGAAAAGCCGAAAGCTTCATATTTTAGTGATTCGGGAATTAATATTTAGATCTATTTTCTACGCACGTTTAAGTTGGATTCACAACGGATATGGGGTAGGAAGGTATTTGGAACGTTCTTCAACGAGTAGATCTCTTGGTAAGTATTCGAACCTTCTTTCCATTTGTATCTTGTGGTTTAAGAAAAGCTGAAAACCCCTCTGTCGACTAAGGCTAAAAGGGTTTTTGGTGTTATTTGGTTTGTTGGTGCTAGTGAGGATTAAAGGCTACCGATCGAGGAGTGTGTGAAAAGCTTGGATCATCGGAGTGACTAAATCTAGTCTTCAACTTCGGCAAAGGTGTGAACCTAAGGGCCATTGTGGATGGTGGTCGAATGTGTAAGTGATGATAATAGGTAGTTTTCGATTTGGTTTAATATTAACATGGTCTAATCTATAAGTGGTTGATTATAGGAGAAATCGCATAGGAGATCTCGTCAAGGAATATCGCAAATCAGGTGTGTAACGAACCCTTTTTCATAGCTTAAAGCGATAAATGCCGAAAAGCCGAAATGCCAAAATTTTGGCATTTCGAGGACTTGTGAGCAAGCGAACGCTCACTAGTTAGTTAGAATCGATGAGATGATGATCGGGAACAATGGAAATGGTAAGGACGTGTTTTTGGCGTTCACGGTAAGTTGGGCCTCGAGGGGCTGAAATAGGGCCCAATAGGCTTTCGAGCCCATTTGGGTAAAATTGGTAGAAAACGGAAATCTATTAAATTGCCTGTTAAGGCTATTAATACTATTATGGATATAGGCTATATGGGCCTAGATGACAAAATCGACTAAGTAGGGCCCATTAGGGGTTTTAGGCCCAATAACTCGATTTCGCTAAAAATGGGCCAGAATCACTGTTTGCACCCATGAATTGTTAGTAATCATTAATGAACATGGAAACCCTAATTTTTGGTAAAATTACAAGATTACCCTTATAACATGAAAAGGACCGTTTTGCCCCTAGGTAAAAATGACCATTATACCCCTGGGGTTTATATATGAACTTAATGCATGGGATTTTGATAAACATGATATGTATGATATGCACAAGACATGTATGATATGCACATGATATGTATGATATGCACATGAGATGTTCATAAATGCATTGGGTTGGGTTTTTATATGGATGGAGGAAGTGCAAAAGGGCTTATGCCCCAGTTATTAAAGGGCTTATGCCCCAGTTATAATGAAGGGCTTATGCCCCAGTTACGATAAAGGGCTTATGCCCCAGTTATAAAAAGGGCTTTTGCCCCAGTTACTAAAAGAGGCTAGGCCTCCAGTTATATGATAAAGCAGCTATGCTGCTAGTGGAGAGTTATGGCGGGGTGGGTCGAGTTAATCCCCACATGGTGTGCTGGTTGGTACGGGTGGAGAGTAGCGGATGGTGGGTTGAGTAGTCTCCCCAATTGGGCTTGCATTCTTTTATTGACATTATATGTGATATTGAAATGGGCCTATGGGCCTTACCGTTTACAGTAAAGGCTTCGGCCTAGTAATATGAAATATGAAAAGGCTTCGGCCCAGTGTTATGAAATATGAAATATGAAAAGGGCTATGGCCTAGTACATGTTTGAGATTGGATTTGGGCTTAGGCCCAACAGGCTGTTATTGTTTTGGGCTTTGAAAGGGGGCTTGTTGCACACTGAGTTTCCAAACTCACCCCCTTTCCTTAACCTTGCAGGTGAGCCTTGATGTGGGGACTTGGGCCGGAGGGGATTCAGAGTGGCCACGATGATCGCTTTTGGACCTTTAAATAAGCGTTGGTTTTCATTTAATTCTTTTTAATTATTATTTATTTTTGGGTTGTAATAAGGCCATTTTAACTTTTCTTTTATATCTTCTCGGGATTATTTTATTTTTAATAACTTCAAACCTGGTTGATAATTGTTCAAATGGGCTAGACTTAGGACGTGTTTTCAAAGCGATACTTGTTTTCAAAATATCTCAACACCACGATTAATCGATTTATCAAAGACGTCCACTTAAACAAACTTAAGCTCGATATAACAAAGTGTGGCTATGGTTGTGGGCATGTCTAGGATTGGATCCAATCAAAGAGCTTGGTACTTAAGCAGCCTTCATGGCTCACCTCCTTTGTCTCGGATACCTACCTAGTGCCCAGCTTCCATACACTTTGTTAACTCAACAAAATATATGGTTTTTAAAACACTAAAACGGAACGTGGGTTTTCAACTCCAATGTGGCACGTCAGATTCGGCCATAACGTCTGGGCCGGGTTTGGGGTGTTACATTTGTGGTATCAGAGCCTAGGTTGCAACAACTCGGTTATGGATCGGGTCCGAAAATTTTTCGAAAATTTAGGCCTAAGAAGGGTATTTTTGGAAAGTTCATTTCAAGAATGTTTTACAGAGTATACATGTTAAAATGGTTTAAATTTTTCTGGGTTTTTGAAATTTGGTAACCGAAGAAGTGGCACACTGAATCTCCGGCTCCAAGTCTGTAAGTATTTCTGTTCCTCATATTACACTGTATTAAGATATTACTGTAGATAGAACTAAGACCATATCATGACATTATAACTAGGGCAACCCTAAAAACTCTAGAATACCGAGACTGTAGCTAGGCTATGATTCTGTGAAAATAGAAACTTTAAAATACTATCTCTGCATAAGACATATGAATAAATAGTAAAATTTTTGAGATCTTTGTAGTTAATTGATATGTGTACTGGTAATGTAACAGCCCTAATTCGACCCTAGTCGGAATGTGGTTTCGGGACCACAAAACCGAGTCATAAAATTTAGTTAAAATTTTATTTGCATATCTTATATGTGTGATAGTACTTGTACAAAAATTTGATGTTTTAATTTTATATTAGGAATGTGAATTTTGCTTGAAAGGATCTAGTTGAAAGACTTGGAAAATTATGATAGGTAAATAAGTAAGGACCAAATAGTATAAAGTGGGAAAGTGTTGTCCTTGCATGTCAAATTAGCCAAACTAAAGCATAGTGGCAGGCCATGCTATGGGTGGAAACATGTCTCCAACATGTTATGCTAGTGATGTATGTTAAGAAAAATAAAATAATGAGCATGGTGATTAAATAATGAAAGGAAGGGTGATGAAAAAAAAATAATATGGTCTCATCCATACCCCCTTGTTGCCGTGAATTGAAGAAAGAAAACAAAAAAAGTGTTCATTCTTGAACATCTTTGGCCGAATAGAGGAAAGAAAGGAAAGGGAAAAGCTTGAGAAAATCGGCTATGGTGGTTTGCTAGACTAAGGTATGTTTGATGTTGTCCTTGAGATGCATGCATGTTTTAGTAATTGACTTGAGTTCTAAATAGCCCATGTTCAAATCTTGAATCTTGTTGGTAACATGAGCAATCGGTCATGAGAAAGTGTTCAAGAAATGGTTGTTGTTCATGTTATTTGGATGAGAAATGGTGAGTTTTGTTGTTTCATGTTAAAGTTAGGTGAATGATGATAGAGGAGTGTTTGAACTATAAAAAGAATCGGCTACCTTGTTATGAGCTAGGGCCGAATGTGAGTTTGGTTGTGTTTGAATATTACATGCTTGGTAGAATGGTGGATGAAGGTGCCGAATGTATGTTGGATTGATAGAGTCTCCAAATTGATTTTATGTGTGTATGCATGACCGAATATACGTGGTCACATGAGTAAGGAAATGAGTTATTTGATATGTGGTAAAAGTTAAGTACTAAATCGAAGGTTGCTAAAATTGCCATTTCTTTAGCCGAATATGTGTTTGATCAATGAAGGAATTGTTGAAGAATATAGGTGAACTTGGTGAGAGTATTCGGCTTAGTGTATAAATGATATAAAGATTTTAGGAAATTGTTTTGGTTAGGTGTATGTATGATTAAGTATATTCGGCAATATACTTAAAGTGGGTACATGATATTACATTATAATTATTGAGCTTAAGTATATGGATATGTGTATATGTGGTCATATAATGACATTTTGGTTTGAAAATTTAATGATATGTGATTGCCGAATGTGATAAATAAATTCATGTTATTGGGTTAAACATTGAATACTCTTATTTGTATTATTTAAGCTCAAGAACCTAAAGGAGAGGCGTCCAACAAGGGGAAATCGAAGGTCATCGAGTAGCCGACTCGGAATTATTTTACCCAACATAAAGTAAGTCATTAAGCATATAGTTGGTATTAATTCAAATGGTCATAACGTTTATGTAATGATGCTGAATGGAATGAATAAATATATATATATGCATGTACGTATGTGGTGATGAAAGTGTTGAATGAAAAGAAAAGAGGTGAGATGTATTGAGTTGTTGATCTTGGCACTAAATGTGCGGGTATAAACATTTATGACCATGAGATTGGCGCTAACTGTGTGGGTTTAAATTGTGCAGCACTAAGTGTGCGAATTGAATATGCAGCACTAAGTGTGCGAGTTTGACTATGTAGCACTAAGTGTGCGAGTTGACTATGTAGCACTAAGTGTGCGAGTATGATTATGTAGCACTAAGTGTGCG